>NW_018397283.1:275706-325795 GCF_002168275.2 Theobroma umbraticum
GTTGTGAGGACAGAGAGAAGATGGGGGGTAGGGAGGGAGGACAACACCGTAAAGCCTTTACATCTATCTGGATTTGCTATGACTGGCATTAATGCAAGGTTTTTGTCCTCTTTTTAATTGTCTTTCGCCTGCTTGTTTATCTCATTCAGGTTATGGAGCTGTAGTTTGTGGGATGGATCCAGTGTGCTGCGAATCAAGTTCATGGATGGAAGCTGCACAGGTTGAAAAATTGTCTCGTGGTTCTAATCAGCCATTTTATCAGGTTTGATTAATACTACTTTTTTAGTTCATCTGGAGTGGGTTGGTATAATTTTTCCTATAATTCTCAGATATAATTAATTGCATTTAATGCAATGAACCTCATGGACGACCCATGATCTGCTGCTCCTCCCATTAAGCCTCTTATATTTTGCAATGGACTACCTTTTGTTTTGCTATGACCATATTTATATGATGCAGAAACCAATAAAACATAGTATAAACATCATTACTGTAACCCTTAGCATTGGATCAGCAAAATCCAGGCAGGTCTTAGTTGTGCTTGCTTTAAATTATACTTGCAAGGAACAGATATGATCAAACTCTAAACTCTGCTAACTTCCCTTTTCCTATAACCTAGTCCATTATCATCTAAGTTTTAGATGTTATACACATGACCTTTAGTGCTTTTCTGTTTTGACTATTTAATCAAGTAACCTGTGAGCCTTTGCTACAATTGTCCCTATGAAACGTTCATTTCCTTAGGGTGTGTGAGCACAGAGTGCCATTACTGAGGTCATTGCAGCATTTGAGGATGTATTGATTCCAACAATATTTACATGATGTATTGGTTTAATAGCAGGAGGATTTAATTTCAAAAAATAAAGTTGTAAGATGATTTTTTTTTTTCAAAATGAGAAAAGAAAAATAAAGAACCTTATTTAAATGTTACAGTATCTAAAAAAAGGTTAATATTATTCAGTTTGTTTCTTAAAAAGTCTAGTAAATAAGAACTTTATATACTATAGTGAGAAGGAAGAACATGCTTTCAAGTAGTATTAGGTCATGGCAGTATAGGCAATTTTTCTCATGTAATAGCTATAGCATGATCTGCCACTGAGGAGGGGGGTTGACAGACGGCTAGTTCATAGAGATTTAATGAGGTTCTCTTTTGTTTGCCAGGTCTTGGTTGATGTATATGCAGACCCCAATCTACTAGTGGCCTATGGTAAACCATTGCAGTTCTGCTGTTTGCTCAATTCCTTCTGATATTGATTACCTTGTCTCTTTTGTTATTGAAACCAGTATTATCTCCATTGTCATTTCCTTTTACTTCCATCATATCAGGATCCTGAACTGCAGTTCTCTTTTCCCATAGTTCTTACCTCCAAAAGTAAATTCTATGCTGGATATGTTAGGATTTGTAGTAATTTTATACGAGTTATCTTGCTAATGCACTGGTGAACTCAATAAATGTTTTCCTATGCTGCAGTTCCTGAGGAGAATCTTTTAGCCCCTGAACAATCGGACTTGGTGAGTGGAATTGTCATTATGAAACATGGTACTCGATAATATCCTCTTTGATTCACTCTGGCTTCCAATATCCAATGTGCAGAGAAGGTTCGATCATCCCTATATATCTTTTCTGTTCTACGGAATGGATGCAGCTGGAGATTTCATTCCCATCAAACAGCTTCGTGAGAAGTACAACAGGCCCCGACATGAAATTCCCCTTGATCCAGAGGGCGATGACGGTGGAGGCATCACAGGAAGAAATAAGGCCTGATTTTCCTTAGTAGTTTGTAACCTGGCATTCCTTGCCAGAACTGCCTTGAAGCATGTATATGACACTCTTTCATGTATAGCCAAACCAATGTATCCTTCCTTTCCTTCTTTTTGGTTCCTCTAAAAGGAAAACTGATGCCTTCTAATCAGTATGTAGATAATCATCAAGTAAACCTCTTGCTGAAATCAGAGATTTTCAGGCATTTTCATTGGTTTTTCACTCTTTACAGTTTATATAAATTTATCCAAAGTTTCCCTGATATTGACAGTATTTTAATTTGAGCTAACATCCATTCAACACAAGTTAGAAGTTAAAAAATTTGAGCTAGAGTAACATTATAGTATTTCTTTAAAGTGATATTATTTGAAAATATAATCAAATTTATCTTTTTTTATTTTTAAAAATTAAATTAAGAGCAAAATATATTGAGATTTGCAAATTGTTAAAGAGACAACGGAGGGGAAATTATTTTAATTAATAACATCATGTAATATAAAATAATGATTGATTGTTATTAATTAAAATATTATTTTTTTATTTTATATTATATAATATTAATATATCATAATAAATAATAAAATAATATATATAATATAATAATATATTCACGTAATAGTCATGAACTCAATTCCTTTTGGATATTTGATTACCTTGGATCTAAATGGGCTAAGATCAAAACCCACTTACCCACTCTAATATATAGTCTTGGCGCCAGTTTCTCATTCTCTTCCAGTCTCTCTCGCTCTGCTTCCCTTGCTGAGCTAAGGGTACGGTCAGTTACTTTCTGCAATGACCACCCTTTACATGCCCTTATTCAGATCATGCACCAACCTTAGATCATTAACTCAACTCCATGCCTACCTTTTAGTCGCCGGGCTTCACCGTGACCCACTCCCTTCCACCAAGCTCATTGAATCTTATGCCCAAATGGGTTCCTTTCGATCTTCAAAACTTGTTTTCAAAAACTTCCCAAACCCAGATTCTTTCATGTGGGGTGTTCTGATAAAATGCTCTGTTTGGAACAACTTATTTCAAGAAGCCATTTTTCTCTACGAAACTATGATGAAAAACAACCAAGCCCAGATCAGTAGTTTTATATTTCCTTCTGTTTTGAGGGCATGTTCTGGTTTTGGTGACCTGGGCACTGGTGGAATGGTCCATGGGACCGTAATAAAATATGGGCTTGATGAAGATTCTGTAATTCAGACTTCACTTCTTTGCATGTATGGTGATATGGGGTGCTTAAGTTGTGCTAAGAAAATGTTTGATGAAATGCCAATTAGAGACTTGGTTTCGTGGAGTTCGATTATTTTGAGCTATGTCGAGAATGGGGAGGCAAGTGAAGGATTGGAGATGTTTCGTTTAATGGTCTTGGAAGGTATTAAACCGGACTGGGTAACAATGCTTAGTGTAGCTGAGGCTTGTGGTGAGTTGGGACTTTTGAAATTAGCAAGGTTGGTGCATGGTTATATAGTAAACAGGAAGATTGAAAGTGACGGTTCATTGGCTAACTCTCTTGTTACAATGTATAGCAAATGTGGTGACCTGGGTAGTGCACAGAGGATCTTTCTAAATGTAACTAACAGGAGTACTACATTGTGGACAGCAATGATTTCTAGCTATAATAGAAGTGGTAGGTTTATAGACGGGATAGAAGTTTTTGTTGATATGTTAGACGCTCGTGTGGAACCCAATGCAGTAACCATGATGACTGTTTTAGGTTGTTATGCTGGGTTAGGTTGGCTTAGAGAAGGGAAGTTGGTTCATTGTTACATTATCAGGAAAGAAATGGATCCTGAGTATAGTGTTTTAGGGCCAGCTCTCATTGAACTATATGCAGAATGTGGAAAGTTGAACTATAGTGAGAAGGTTCTTCACGGTGTTGCGGGAAGAAATATTGTGCCATGGAATATGCTTATATCTATTTATAGTCAGAAAGGGTTGTTAACAGAGGCATTAGTACTGTTTGTGCAGATGCAGACCAGGGGATTGATGCCTGACTCGTTTAGCCTTGCCAGTTCTCTCTCAGCTTGTGCAGATGGAAGTTTATTGCAATTTGGAGATCAGATACATGGTCATATTATTACGAGAGGCCTCTCAGATAAGTTTGTCCAGAATTCACTAATTGATATGTACTCAAAATGCGGTTTAACTGAATTAGCATATATGATATTTGATAAGATCAAAGAGAAAAGTGTCATAGCATGGAACTCAATGATTTGTGGATTTTCTCAAAATGGTAATTCAGTAGAGGCAATTAGCCTCTTTGATCAAATGTACTTGAACGGTCTTGAGATGAATGATGTCACCTTCTTAAGTGTACTTCAAGCATGCTCCAATTTGGGTTATCTTGAGAAGGGAAAATGGCTTCACCACAAACTCCTTACATACGGTGTGAGGACAAATCTCTATATTGATACAGCTTTAACTGACATGTATGCTAAGTGTGGAGACCTTCGAACAGCCCAAAGAGTTTTTGATAACATGTCAAATAAAAGTGTGGTGTCATGGAGTGTCATGATTGCTGGATATGGAGCACATGGTAGGGTAAATGCTGCCATCTCGCTCTTCAATCAAATGGTAGAATCAAGTGTAAGACCTAATCATGTTACCTTCATGAACATTCTTTCAGCTTGTAGTCATGCAGGATCCATGGAAGATGGAAAATCTTATTTTAACTCGATGAGGGATTTCGGTGTTGAGCCTAACTCAGAACACTATGCGTGTATGGTTGACCTTCTAAGTCGTGGTGGTGATCTCAATGAAGCGTATAGAATCATCAATTCGATGTCATTTCCTGCAGATGCAAGCATTTGGAGTGCCCTGCTTAATGGTTGTCGGATCCACCACAGGATGGACATGATCAAAACCATTGAAAAAGACCTTTTAGATATTAATACAGATGATACTGGATACTACACCTTGTTATCAAACATATATGGTGAGGAAGGAAACTGGAAGGAATTTGGGAAAGTGAGATCAGCTATGAAAGGCATAGGTCTTAGGAAGGTTCCTGGCTATAGCACAATTGAGCTTGATAAGAGAGTTTACAGATTTAGTGTTGGAGATACTTCACTTCTGCAGACTGAGGAAAGTCTCAGTTTTTTGGAAAATTTCCAAAATTTGGCTCAAGAATATGTTTGCAATTTAGAAAACAGTAATCTGAAGCTTGACAGTGTCATGATTTCCAAGGGTATTTACTCACAACAAGAAGTTAGCAATTGTACTTGGAATAATCAAATAACAGTTGATAACTACACAAGTCATCTCATAGATCTTTGCATTCTTTAATAAAAATTAACACAAAGAATCAAGCACAGAGCAATTGCTGTGCACCTAAGTTGTTACCCTGCTACAGATAATTTGAACTTAGTACAGAGAATCAGTAAACTAATACCAGATGTTTTGACATGTATCAGCACTTCCTTTACAGTTAACATAGCTATGAAGCGAGCTTATTAAGTAGACCTAAGCTGTTCAGATGTTCTGCATTTTCCAACCAAAAGAATCAAAAGATTTACTACATTTGGAAGAACCTACTTGAGTAGATCATCTCACCCTACCTCCGTAGATCGAGCTCTGTGTTATACATAATTGGCAATGGGTACAGCATGATTCCTATCGATTGTTCAGTTATACCATGCAACCAGGATAGGTGCTACATGTGATGTAAAGATGATCCCTTCTGTATCCTTCTGTGCATTCTAAATAAGATTATATCATCATCTTAGCAAGTGAAAGGGGCTAGGGCAGATATGATGCCAACCCTGGGTCACTACTCAAAAAATTACACAAAGAAAGAACTATGGGATGGAAAAGTCACCTGAAGAATGGATCTAACCCTGTGAGAACTGAACATAATTCCAGATTTGTGCATCACTGGAATCAACATTCGTTGCATTATAGGAGTCCCACCTATTAAACACACGGTCACAAGGACCCTCTTGCACACTGCACCACCATCTCAGTGATAGACTATTGATGTTGCATAACATCTCAAGTTCCCTCTTGTTAAGATGTCTACAGAGATCCATGGGTGCAGCAATACAAAACAATTTTACAAGCTTGACAACTGCTGAAACAGCAAGCTCTTCATGGTCATGTTTAGAGGAGTAAATGCCAGAAAATTATCCACAATGAATCTTCCAACAATCATCTTCTCTATCAGTTCTTTAATTTTGGGCCATGAGTTTCAGTGCCTAAATCTAAGACAAATGTATCCATGAAGATCCAAGCTAATCGAAATCCGTACTCAGGACATTTTCAACTTGAAGCAACAAGTTCTGGGCAAGTTTCTAATGCAAACCAACATCCAGAATTCAACCTGTCCTTAAGAGAACCTTACATTCATCTCCATAAATTCAATGCAGTTCCTGATTGCCTCCATTTTTTCAGTAAGATCCAATGGACTCCAACATGCATGTAAAAGACTAAGCAAGATATGCTACTCTAGAATATGAAAGGTCTTTATAAGTATCCATCTCCGTGATGCTACAACCAGGGTCCTTGCTCAATCTTCTATGCTTCATCAACTCTCTCACCTGATTAACCTGAGTCCATCTTCCATCCGAGGCATACAAGTTAGAAATAAGCACATAATAACAAGCTCTATCAGGAAGTAAATCTAGCATTTTCTTGATAGCCACCTCTCCAAGATCAAACCTTGAATGGAGTCCACATCCATGAAGAAAAGCTCCAAACAAGCTAAGGTCTGGTTGAATAGGCAATTTGTCAATAAAGTCCAAGGCTTCTTCAAGCCTTCCAGAACGGGCCAACATATCAACCATGCATGCATAATGCTTCATAGAAGGGACAAAGTTATAGTCCTGGCACATCGAATTAAAATATTTCCATCCTTCCCCAAGACTCCCTGTATGGCTACAGGCAGATAAAATGGTTGTGAAGATTACTTCATTTGGTTCCACGTTTTCCTTAACCATATCATTAAAAAGTGCAAGGGACCCACTACTGTCCCCTTGAATTCCATAACCACCAATCATTGCACTCCATGTGACAGTGTTTTTCTCTCCCATACTGTCAAATATGGCACGCGCAGATTTAGAATCCCCACATTTGGCATAGAGATTCAAAAGTGCAGTGCCAACATATTAAACTAGTGATGAATAGGCTACCTTTTATGAGTAAGCATGAAGAGAGAACCAACTTGGAGAGCACCAAGTGATCACAGGCTGAGAAGATGCTAACCACTGTGACTGCATCAGGTGATACAGATTTTGACCTCATTTGATGAAACAGTTCAAGGGCTTCATATGCAGACCCATTTTGCGAATAACCAGAAATGATTGAATTCCAGGCAATTAAATTCTTGTCTGAGACTGTCTCAAATATGTACCTAGCATCTCTAATCATTCCGCACTTGGCATACATGTCCATTAGAGCATTTATGACTGTCGAATCCTTAAGTCCAAGCTGAATCCCCAAAGCATGAACTAACCTTCCAAAACTCAAATTGCTCAACTGTGCACATGCTGAAAGCAAACTTGCAATGGTAACGGCATTGGGCAATATCCCAAACCATTTCTTATCAATAAACAACTTCAAAGCCTCATCAGGAAATCCACTCTGAGAATATCCAACAATCATTGCTGTCCATGAGACAAGATCAACAGTAGAAAGCTCATCAAATACGAACGGGCATCTCTTATGCTGCCACACTTAACATACATATCTAAAAGAGCAGTCACCGAGTAGGAATTAAGTTCAATACCACTCTTAATAACATATCCATGCACCATTCCCCTGATGTAAAGCCCCTAACTTTCCGCAAGCACTCACCAAGCTCCCTAACGTGAATTCATTACCCTCAACCATTGCTTCTCTCATCCTATTAAACAAAACCAACGCGTCTTTAGCACAATCATTTTGTACATACCCTGCAATCATCGAAGTCCACGAAACCACATTTCTATCAATAATTTCACTAAAAACCTTACGAGAACATTCAATTTCTCCACATTTAGCGTACATATCAACCAGACCAGTTCGAACAAAACTATCAGGATTCCCTACCTTAACAATCTGGCAATGCACTTTCCTCCCTTCATCAATATCCCGCATTTCGCTACACGCCTTCAACACAACCGAAAAGACGACATTATCGCACATACTAACACTCATTCTCATGCGAGCATAAAACCCAATAATCCCCATACACAAATCATTCAAAAAGTACCATCTGATCATCACTTTCCAGGAATAAAAATCTGGGTCAGGAATTTGATCAAACACTAACCGGGCATAACCAACGTGCCCAAACAATCCGTACAGGCTAACCAACTTGGTGTCACATAAAAGATCACCTTTAAGGCCATTTATAATGAACAAGGCGTGGACTTTCTTGAGAGAATCGATGTTTCTGCAAAGACCCAGAAGAGCAAAACACGGGTTGAAAGCAATCGAGTGCATTGAAGCTAAAGTACGCTCCATCGAAGGGTATTCCAAAGGATGGTCGGTAGTGTAAGAAAGACATCTCCATTGAAAGTAAGGTTTCCTCGTGGTAAGAGAAACAAAGCCTTTCCTATGAAAGAAAGTGAGAAGCCTTTTCATCATTTTATATGAGTTTAAGCTTCCTAGTCAAGCCCTGCCGCTATTTTTGTGACATGGCTTGATTGTCTCAGCTATGGTTCGGCAGTTTATTTACAATAATCAGGGTTACTAGGTTTCTAGTAGGCTTAAGAGACGTTTAGCATCCTTAATACATGATTTGTTTCCCCGAAAAGGACGATCTCTGAAACCATTTTGTCAGTGCGGTGTGTTTGGTCGGACACACAAGACAATTTATTTGTATTCCCTTTTTGCCCCCCTTCTTGAGTGCAAGAAAGGGACATTATTCAATTTGTATTATTTTCATAATAAATAAAAACGTTCTTTTCAGAAATATTTTTATTCTTTATTTTTATTATAAATGTTCAATGAGATAAAGAGTAATTATTGAATTTGAAAACCCAAGTAATTTTATTTTTTAAATATTTAAAAAATATCAAAATGATTTTCTAATTTAAATTTCTTTTTTAAAATTTTATTACTTATTTTATCTTATTGACCCTATTATATGATAAATAAATCTTACACAGATACAATTTATACTTGTCCCATCATAAATATGCAAAGATAAAAATTTTAAAAAAATTAAAATTATGAGGATTTAATTTTAAAAGATTTTCAATTTTTAAATTTATTTATTAACAAAACGATAATATTTAAATATAACTATTTATCCATAAAAATTCATTAAATACAAACCTAATTTGATAAGACAAAAGAAATATTTAATAATTTAATGTTTCGAAACATTAGATTATTAAATTGGTATGTGGATCCCCCAAGCTTAAAGTCAGATTATGCTTTAGAAAATCATTATTGGTCGTTATCACACCAATAAAGAAAGTTCAAATCTTAAGGGGGGGGGAGGGGGTATCAGAAAAGGGTAATAAACAAGTGGAATAAAACATAATATTTAACTAATTTTTTATTAAGAAAAAAAGGGCCAAAAAAGAAGAAATAAAGAAAACATGGGGGCCACATTGCAAATAGAAAGCAAAGAAGACCCAGAAATAAGAATAATATAAAAAAAAAGGACAGATAAGGAAGGGTAGCACTCAAAAGGATAGGACAGGCTTGGGGTGAGATATATGATAATAAATAATAAATAAAATAGGAGATTGGAATTGATAGGTGAAAGGTGATTGGCGGAGAGAGTATCTAAAGGCAAGGCGAAGGCATTTTGGAGAATTTGACTATGACAACAGAGATTTGTACAGCCGAATCAACTCAGACACCGACACGGACGCTTCTGCTTTGCGCTTTTCTGCTGCCCCTACAAAAAGTTAGATCTTCTCATTCCCCCCACCCATTCTCTCCCCCACGCGCCCTTTCCTCCCGTGTGCCCCACTCTCTGCCTCTTTTTTCAATAAAAAATTCTTTATAAAAATAAGTTGATAAAGAGTTTTAAATTTTTAAATACGAATTTTAAGATATATGAATTATTATTCGTTTTTAAGAAAATATGTTCACGACTTTATTTTGAAGTTTTTGGATTCAAAATTTAAGATAAATAAGATAATATTTTATGAAGTATGAGAATGTTATGATATTTTAAATAATTTTACGCTATAATGATTATAATTATAACAAGCGATGGAATAGGGGAAATGGGTTTTTGTTTTTTTCTTCGGATTATTATTGAAATAGAGAAAATCAAGGACTGTTGATGGTGAGTGGTGGTGTCGGACTGGTTTCAGCCGAAAGTCATCCCATAGGATCTACAAGAGGACAGGCAATGAATTAAAGCCAGCTTCATTGGAATTCAGAAGCAAACATTGCAACAGACAAAGCACACGTTCTATCCTTTGTGTAAACTCACACGTACTCATTCACTTTCAAATCATTTAAATCCAGTGAATCCAGGATTCCACCCCACTTGTTCTTACTCAAAGACTTTCCTCCTCTTCTTTGGTATAACTTCCACACACAACATACCAAAATTTTCTCAAATCAGAAACCACCCAAATCCCAAAATTGATGGGATATTTTACCCTTTTCATTCCTGGGAACATTCTCATTGTCAACATTCAGACTGTACCAGCAATCGAAACATTTCTACATCATGTTTTATATGATAATTCAGTCTTCAATGGAGGATGGACCGTTGTGATCGCGCCGGCTGTTATGTGATTAAAACTGGAGGGTCAGCAAGGGTTGCATTGCCCTTAACGTGAGTTACATTATCATGGTGAAAAGAAGCCTGTAACTTAAATGTTTCTATTAGCAAAATATTAACCAGACTAAGCAGCTGCAAGCACGGGCGTTGCTTAGAATCTGCACTAAAACACAAGAAGAGCTCTCACGGTTAAACACAAGAAGAGCTCTCACGGTTTTCACAAACCGAAGGAATGCTGTCATATATCTTGGAAGAAATCATGCAACATTATTTATGGATAATACAAGTTGTTCGTAACCACCCAAAGACAGACAACCAAGTGTAGCCAAATTTCAGGCTAAGAAATGTACAAAGGCAATCCCCAAGGATCATGATAACCTCACTTCTCAAAGCCGATGAAGCAACAATGTCCTAGTTCCCTCTATAGTATCCTCAATTAATACATTAAGGCCTGTTCTCGTAATTAGGTTAATGCAAGAGATGGAGGATTACCTGCGGGACATCTTTGCCTGCGAGGCCGTCTAGTTGTCTTTCCCCATCCAGTAAGGCTTCTATCCTCCAGCCCCACTTCAATATTATTTAGCTGCTGCATCAATGGCGCGCAAGTTGTGGCAGCTGCCAAAGCAGGAGAGGGGCTAGTTACTGACCGTCGCCTCCCCCTGCCACACCCATTTCTAGTAGAGTTTCTTCTTGTCAATCCTGAATGCCATGAATGACCTGTTGCTCTCATAAGCCCTCCAAATGTCTGAAGATCTTCTGTTACCTCATGCCTTGATAGGGAAGCAAGGCCTGGAAGGATGTCCCTTTGGAAGTCCCTCCGCTGCCTTCCCCGCCTTCCCTGGCCCTTTCGCGTTCGAGGAGTTAACAAAGAGGTAGTTCCTGTTTCTTCCACTTTAAAGTTTTCAGGAACTAGAGGCTTGGGCATATAATCCTCTTCCTTGGTTTCTGCTAAATTCAGAATCATTGATTCAAAGAAATCAATCTCTTCTGAGGAAGATTCATCTCGATCCCCATCTTTACCTCTCAAAAGAGCCTCAAACTTGCTCTCAAGATCCTCGCCAAAAGAGGAAATCGTCTCGACAAACCAATTAAGGGGGTCTGCCATAGAAGTTTCAGATGAATAGCGATTGACATCACCAAAATGACTGTACTCACCAGATGATGAGATGGCAACTATGGCCTCAGCTGCACTCTTGATAAGTTCATCCTGCAGGAAGTCATCTTTGCTTTGTGCTGATTGCAAAGGTAATCCGCGTGCCATTTCCAGTAATTCTTCTCCATGAATGACATCTTCAGGCTCAGGAACTAGTGGTGCTTCCAAATCTATCCCTCCAGTCATCTTCACACTGGTACTTGGAACAGAGGGTATAAAAGAAGCTTCATCCTCAGCAACACAGGAGTTCAAGTCAATTTGATGTCTGAAACTAGATAATTTTTTATCAGCGTCATTCTCTATGGCTGAATCCTCTGCAACAACGTCTTGGCTCACATCAGGAACATTCACATCACAAGGTAAGTTAATATCAAGTAACCTATTTCTCCCCTTATTTTCTGCTTCACCTTCAGATGGTTGAGGAACAGACACATAGGGGGAGGTGTAAGATGACTCATTCTTAGAAACATAAGGCTTATCAAAAATGGGAATCCCTAGAATCTTTTTATTATGCAGGCATTCACTTATTTCACTTCTGCTGGCCTCGACATTATTCGAGAATGAAACTGACTTCATATTCTGTGTAAAAATTTGACTGAAACAATTTCCAGTCTCATTTTTATTGGTAGAATGCTTTGGAGAAGACTGAGAGAAGCTCAACTCTCCAACATTCAAATCCCTTCCTGCACTTGTGGCCTCATTCTTACAAGCAGGCTTGGCTCGTAGCCATGGCAACCCTGGAAGACGGTCCTCATGCTTTCTTCCTCCATCCATTTGAGGACATCGTTGCGAGACTGGCTCATTAGATGAACTGTTTGAAAGCACCACATTCAAATTCACGTCATTTGTAGACTTCATATCAACACTATTTGAGCAGTTGTATGGCTTAGTTGAACCATGAGTAGGGAATTGCTCAGAGACCCCCTTACTATCATTACTACAGTTCAGATAATCATAACTGATTGAAGGGAAGCGAATTCCAGTTTCCTTGGACGCAGATGAGGATCCATAATAAAAACCATTTCGATCAGGCAATTCACTTCCAAAACCTGGGTTAAGTCTAGAATTGCTACTCACCTGCCACTTCTCACCAAAAATCCCATTGCTCTGGGGTGATATCACAGAACTCTTACTAAAAGGACCAGATGAATTCAAATATGGGTGAGTCTGAACTGATATTGACTTCTGGCTTAAGCTACTGGAAGGCTTTTCCCAAGAAGAAACTGAATGAGACCATGGCTTCACCGTATCAGACGAAGCGAATGGATTCAAACTAGGTACATTCGAAGCCATGATTGACTCTGGATGGCTATTATTGGAGATTTCACGATTTCTTTCAGGAACTTCTAAACAATGAAGCATTCTGTCTCTTGAGAGATCTGCCTTGCTTTGATCAGTTAGCGAAAAGGTTGGAGGATCATGAGCTTTGTCAAAAAGAACCTGTGCCTGCTGGGAAGACACAGGTATCTTCTCTGGCTGAAAACCTTGAGAAACAGACATAGAGTTGCTTTTACTGCGCCCTGCAAACCAAGACAATATTGACATGAGAATAATAAAAAATACATGTAAAATTACAATAGGACAATCCAAATATCAGTTGTATAGCAAGGCAGTACAAGACCGTGTCTAGCAACAATAAAGGAAAGACAACACCACAAAATTTATTTTCTTCAATACAAGCATACGTAATCACAAAAATGGAAATGTGACTGTCCATTGTCATCTGCACAAGATGGGGCACAGAAACCATACTAATAACAACCAGCCAAAGAAGATAATACAAGACTTAACAGGTAACAAGTAAAAAAAGAAATTGTAAAAAAATGAACATGATGCAAGTTCAGTAGTCACAAGTGAGCATTACCGGCTTCAAACACATGGGAAAAGAATCCTCTAGCATTTCCATTGTTCTCAAAATGTATTGTATTTATGCACCCATTATCACTTTGCTGATGAGAATTCACAGAAATGTTTTTAGGCAAACCAAGAAGCTCTTGCTTTGGTTTTGCAGGCAGTTCACGGCCTCCATGATAGGGGTCATGGCCTAGAAGTTCAGGATACGCAGGACCATTGGTTTCTTCAATCTGAACAGGCTCATTCAAGTCAGCCAAACTATTTGCACCCCTCAAACATTGATCAGATCTTGAAGCGTCTCCTTGGTGACCAGTCTTCCCAACATCACCATGAAGTAGCTTTCCACCACTCTCAGGTCCAATTTTCCCATTTCCATTCGGAAGATAACTTGACATGCCAGATGCTATGTCCCTGAACTGTTCTGCTTCTTCAGTATCAATGTATTCATCTGCCGGAAGTTGAAGATCAAACATTTTCCTTCTCACTTTCGTGGGTCTGCACTCCAGCACCTCAACATCCTTTGAATTACCTCCATTTTGGGGCTGAAAAGGACCAGCCTGGATGCTGCTTCCTTTCACCGAACTCAGAGGAGAACGACTATCTTCAACACCAGATACAGATGGTCTAGCACAAACAGAGTTTGCCACAGGGAAGCTGGGGATATGCCATTTGTGAGGATCTTCAGTTGTAATTTGGGAGGCTAAGGGGCTTGATGATAATGACGGTTCAATAGGAATCCGACTTTTTTGCAATTCTTTCTTTTTAATTTCATCCATCAAGTCCCTTTGTATTCTGTACAAGCGATGGAGCTCAGACACCTAGATGAAAGTAGATAACTCAGATACTTAATGTCTACAAATAAAGAGGAGTATATAAACAAGCAACACTCAACTTCATTGAAACATGCCAGGTGCAGCCAATGTAAAATAAATTAAATACAGACGGACAAACACTAGAGACCTTATTACCTGATTCTTAAATATAGCCTCATGCTCAAGCATCGTTCGCTTCAATGCATCCTTATCATAACCAGGATATGCATCCGCAATGGTCCTTGGGAAAAAGCCATTGTAATACTGACCATTAGTCAAGGTTTTATCCCCATAAAAAAGTGGCCAGCTACAACTGTTAGAATCCTCGTTGAGATCCCTCATTGAGTAATATCCTGGCAAATAGCTTTTAGACTGCACTTTTGTTCCCATTCCTGGAATCAATAAACAAGTCTTAGTAATTTGACATATAATGAACAATCATAACCACAAGAATCTTAACAGTTACTTGACAAACGAAATTACTTGCAGTGTTATCCATTGACATTATTCATCAAACCAGACAAACCAAGGATAATAGATGCACAGATATATCAAAAAAAGCAAATTTTCTCTAGATTCTCTACGTATAAAAGCAATATAAAAAAAAAAAGGAAGAGAATCTTTCTGACAAAGATGAATTGTGTAAAAGACCTTGGAAGATAGTCATTGGAAAAGGAGGACACCATTGCACGGCAAATGCAGGGATCGTATTCTACCACAAAACAAACAAAATAACATGAACTACAAGCAATTATGAGTCCATTTCATGCACCACTGTAATCAACATAAACCTAAGTTTCCCAGAACCAGGACTAAGGTGACACATAAGAAAATACTATAACATCTATATTAAGGCCAAACAAGCCAGGGAAAAGGTGGCATTTCTTGTGGCGCTTGTGCCAGGGATCAACTAAATTCCCGAGTTGGTAAGCACTCAATAATAAGCAAAGCAAGCTGAAGTTGATGAGTGGAGAACTGGGAGCTGATACGAATACAAGGGCCCGAATAAAGTGAATACATGAAAGAAAAATCTACAAGTTGTCCAATTTTGGGAAACCTGACAATGGCAACACATGCATCATGTTCACTTCATTTTCACATATCTATCAGTTTTCTCATTCTTCACAGTCTATCATCTTCTTTCTAATTTCCTTGTCACATAAATTCTTTTGACTTATTTCCCATTCCATGGCTAGCATTATTTTCCCCATCTGCAACCACTCAAATCCCACAAATCAATGAAAAGATTCTATCTCATTTTTCTTTACCTAGTTTCCTGAGCCAGCAAGAATTTGTCCATCCTATAAACAGAATAACCACATGTGAGACAATTGTCTCTCATGAACTTCAACCCTATTTTCATGTGCACCCCTACCAAGGATAGCAAATGTAAATCCAACAGGCCTAGCCCACCAATAATCCAAAAAAGGCAGAGGAACAATAAAAGAAAATCTTGACCAACTTCATCACACCTGATTATGTTGCCCTCTCAGACTTGATCACCTATGATTTCCATCTAAAACACATTTCAGTCCAGAATTTTCTGACATGACAAGAAGAACAGAAACCCATGCCCGATTCCATGAACCTTATGACAGATAGCCATCAGAATGCTGTTATCAGTCTAACTAAAAAGTTGCTACCTTATTGAATCATCGGTGAAGTTGCAAAATGAAAAATCACATATGGATTCAAATTCTTATGCCAACAAAGATTGTACATATTATATGGTGTTATTCCTGAACCACCTAGTTACATATTTTATGCACACCTATCTTTAGAATGCACAAGTGTCAGTGCACTATCTTACAGCATATGACCACATTTCTCCACTGTCAGGTAACAGGCTATAGAAGTACTTGAAGTGACCTGAAGTACAAAAAAGGTGAGCATAAAGGCAGAAGTGAGAGAAATATATCCTGTTAAAATAGGTTTGAAAAATGTTTGATTGATGAAATGAAGGTTAAGTTTAATAATACCCAAATTTAGACAAGTTCTTTGCATTAAAGGAGAAGAAAGAAAGTTTTGGTAAAAATCAAGACTTATCCAGGATCAAAAGAGTTTAAAGAAAGAGGGCGGGACATGGGAAGATAGAGAAAATCATAATATCAACTTCCCTTAAGTACCCTACGCTAAAACCCATGTACAAGGCATATGTTGAGGATTATTCCATCAACAAAAATTTAATAGCAGCAAGAAAAGAGAAACCAAGAAGCAGGAACTTTGAACCACCTTTAACTTCAAAGAGAGGAACTCAGTTGACTTCTTGCTGTCAGTGATTTGACAAATAATTTAAAAACTAAGAACTTCAACCATAATTGAATAATAACAATAGTGAAATAAAGATAATTTAGAATGCATGTCACCAAATATATTTATAGCATTATTATATTCTGGTAAAAACCACTGCTCAACAGTTCATGCTAAAATGAGAGATCACTACTTCACTTCCAACAACTATTGCTTAATTCCCCTAAGATTCACATTGTTGTTTAACGGTGGAAAAATAATTGACCTGAACTGAATTCCAGATTGCTAACTAACACCTTGTCAAAGCAACAAATATTATTGAATGGACTCACATAAAAATGACTAGTGAACCAAATTTAACATGTGATATGGCTTAAGGTCCAGGTCATATTCCTGGTTAATGTGTAAATTCAACAGAAACTCAAGCAATTATCCTGAACCACCACAAGAATAAAGGACACAATCACCTAACATGGCAGAGTAAATGGCTTGTTACCAAAGAATCACAATATTGAAGAATAACACCCTCATGGATGCTAGCCCAAATTTCAAATGATGCATGTGACAAACAGCAGTCGCATCAACTTAAAAAAGCAAGCAGCAATAATTCTGTAAATATAGCCATTAACCCAAGGAATCATCACACTTTCCTTTGGTAGCATATCCCCATACACTAAATAGTTCCTATACATTGTTTCAGCTTAACTGTGAAAAATTCTGCCCTATTATCTATGGCAAAGAAGCAAAATCATAAACTCATAACTAATGCCACCAAAAGCAGACACATAAAACCAAGCTTTAGAAGTACAATGTAAGCCACAACATCATCAATTAATCACCACACCCACTTCATACATGTTGACAATTCCCAGATAAAGACAGAATTTTGCAGAAAAAGGTCCTGATAAAGCAGGAAAGTTAGGAACCCTATGATCAAGAAAGCAAAATCCTTTACTATTTATGAAGAAAGGAGAAAATAAGAAGCTAAATTAGTATGGAAAGTTAATAGAGTAGATCCCACATAACTAATACCTAAATTAATATGGTATATTAGCATATATTAACAGCTGAACATATCATTTCAAAAGCTATGATCGTCCATCAAATCAAAAATACCATCAACCCCAATCCAGAAACCACAAAATAGACGCTAAAAGAAAATTTCACAAATAAATGAAGAAAAAAAAAGAAGCTACAGTAAAGAGTACAGGTTTAATTAACTCAATTACAAAAACACTATAACCCCACGATTTATCAGACTCAAAGAAAAAAAACTAGGAAAAAAAGAATAAATAAGTAAATAAAGAAAATAAAGAAAACCCAATTAACCAAATCATAAGATAATAATAAATAAAATATCTATAAGTCAAATTACTAGAAAGTGAAAAAGAACAAATTTTACCTCAGACCCACATCCTCTAATCACCTCTCCTTCAAGATTCTCCCATGGATTTAGCTGTATACTTCCCCATCATAGATAATTCACAGCTTCCAAACTTCCCAGAGTATCAACAAAGATTAAAGCTTTACAACAACAACAACAAAAAATAGACAGCAATAAATACAGCTAGAACAACAAAGTGGGTGCTTTGTTAACACCATTAAAGAAGCTTAGATCGTCATCAGGTTGAAGGAAAAAAAGCAGGAGATTTCGATCTACTGGGCCACTCTTTTCTCTCTCTCTCTCAGTCTTCCTATTTCTATTCCCTCTCTCTCTCTTAAACAAAAAAGAAAGAATATTGTTGAAGTTCTAATTTTTATTTGTGTCCCTAGAGAGAGAAGGTTGAGAAGAAGAAAAAAAAAAGAAAAGTTTATTGCTTTGGGGTGGTTTAGAGAGAGAAAGAGAGAGATCCCAGATAAGAAATCTTCACACAAACAAACGACCTTCTAAGAACAGTGACATGAAATTTGTCAACATCCGGTCTCTTTTTATTCTCTGCTTTTTCTTCACTTCTCTCTCTCTCTCTCTCTCTCTCTCTCTCCCTCTCTCTCCTCGCACATTTCAATTTTTCTTCTCTCAAAACTTATTAGTTTTCTCACCTTGGGGTTTTGAGGAACTATAAAAGAAATGGGCATTTCTAGATTCTCTCCACCTTCCTTGCTTTTGGCACAGATATTTAACAAAAATAAATATAAACCCATTATTTATTAAGGCCTAGTTTGGCATTAAAACATCTTAATCTAGATTTTTAACCCCATTGATCCCAATCTAACTCGACTTATTACCATCAAACAAACACAACTCCATTGAAATGTCAAAAATAACATACCATTATACCACTTCAAGAACCAGAATTAGTGCAACAAGAAAGCTTGAAAAGAATGAACAAAACAAAATCTCCTAATCCAGTGGGTACTGGCAATTAATCAGAGCTAATTTACATTGAAGATTTTCCGTTTTAAGCAGCGTTTAATTGGCTAATGCAGCAGACAACAAGTGGGGCCCTCTGATACTGTGTGAAGGATGAGGTTTCTTGAGGCTTAGGAGAGAGAGAGAGAGTTGCACTAATAAATGCCCTCCAGTATGGGACATATTACGAGATTAGGTTTCTTTCGATACCGCCGTAGTTGTGGTCGTTTGTCATTGGCTGATCCTCTGCGCCCTTTAACAGCGAAAGGCTAATTTGTGGGTACTGTTTACTAAGTCATGAGTTATTGTTGTTGTACTACTTGTTTTTATTATTTATTTATTTATCTAAATAAATAAATAAAACCCAAGATAAAAAAAGAAGGTAAGTGCTGCAATCCTAACACGTGGCATCTTTTTGCAGGATATCTTTCAGATTATCATGGGATGTGGCCAAGAAGAGAGAGAGAGCCAATCCCTTGAATGTTTACAAAGAAATAAAAACACTTAGATTTTATTTTCTTGGGTTTCCATTTTAAGTGGTTCTAAACATAAATACGTCTTCACGTTGAAAAGTAGAGTCAATTATTTTCCTCGTAACACTAACAATAACAATAATAATAATAATTTTAACACATAATAAGAATTTAAATATAAGATTTGAATCTTACAGGTAAATTTAATTCTTTGTTAATGATAATCTTGAAAAGAATTTTGTAATATAAAATGACGATGAGACTACATAAGTAAAATTTAAATACATATACATATGATATAATTTTTTTATGTCAACATACATATCATTGCATTTGTTACTTTGGTATGTAATTATATGTTTTTTACTGATATGTACAAAAAAGTGCTGTCACATATCAAATATTCAATGGAAAATACTATATTTGTCAATGTGAAATATATGTTTCCTTTTGATTCCTTTATCATCAAGTTCAATTTTGCTCATTGATCATTACTTGCACTTGTTCTTTGTATAGAGCAATCATACACCTTTCAAATGACCTTATCAATTGGGCATTTTGAGTAAACAAAGGAAGAAAATTGAGGGGGAGAGAAGAGCCAGTTTAAACCCTCTCAAAATTTTACTTTATATTATTAAAGGAAAATAAAACTTTGATTTTATACATAATAATAATTAATTTGGTATCCTTACAAAGAACATTATTATTCCCATCTACAAACAATTCTGCTGACCCAAAAATAGAAATAAAAAGAATGGGGTTAAGGAAGCTTCATCCCCTTTCTTGGGTGAGTCTTAATTTGACTAAGATCAATGTTAAACAAGTTAAGAAAATATATGCTTTCAAATATTTCCACCTCCTTTTTCTTTTTCCTTTTTTCCCCTTTATTTAGTTTTTTGTTTGGCAGTGAATTTGACTTTGTATGCATTGAAGAGCTAAATTGAGTTATGCACTATGTATATAATATGTAGGGTAATTTATTTGGAACGTACTCAATGAGATGTATCCACGAGAAAATGTAGGGGAATTGCCATACGGTTCCTGTCATTTTACCAGCAAATCAATTCTCTTCATTTATTGAGTACTTGCATCAGAGAGAACAGAGGAAAAAACCAAATATCTGATTTTGGGTATGTTTGAATTTAACTAGAAAAGAAAATTCCAGTTAGATTTTTATGTTTTATTCAACTGTTGATTATATGAAATCTGATATGTATGTACATCCCAAAGCTTGAACTCATGTCTCTTATGTGCCTTGAAGATACTTTGCTTGTGTTTATATGGTAAAAGAATAAAATGGCTCAAGTTCTAGGAGGCATCCTCGTAACAATTAATGGAGAATTTAAGAGAAAATGTTTTATAAATTTAAATATAGATATTATATACAATAATAATATATATATTTTTTATTATTTACATGTAAATATTGACAAAATTTCGAGCTTTTTGTAAATGGAATATTTTGTAGGCAAAACCCATAATTTATATTTCCGTACACAAGCATGAAGATAATTAGCAAATTAAAATTGGAAGTTGAGATTTCCATAGGTTGAGTACTTGGTTGTTAATCAAACATTTTAATTGAAAACATTAATCTTAACAGCTAGTATATGATTCCTTTTTATATCAAGTATAATCATTGTGATTATTATTCCTTAATTGATGAAGAAATATGATGTGCCACATTGTCCAAGTGCATGCTTATTGGCTTGTATAACCCCTCTCAATAAAATTTAATCATTTACATTTTGCACAGATTATAAGAGTAATTATAACAATCTTTGTTTTCTCTCTTGAAAAGAGAAGGAAAAGATAATAATTTATTGGTTTAGTGTATGAATTATTGTTGCATTATGTATATATATATATATGAGACTATTAGATTAATCCTAATTGCAATTGATAAGAGTTTTAATTAATTCAAAAATAATACAGATGCAATATGAGATAAATTAATAAACCATATATAATAATTTATCAATCAAACCGGTTAATATATCAAATTAATAACTAATAGCTAGGTTCGATCAGAAATAAGAACCCTTTTATTAGCTTAAATTAGTTGCATATAAGTGATTTAAATGATGCTACGTGTGGTGACAAAATTTCCATAGCCAACTCCCCACGCCATTTTCTGTTGCGGCACACCAATATTTCTCTGCTGCAAACCCAGAGCTGACAAAATTTAACATGACTTGCGTATGGGCACAAAGATAATTAATGCCATTATCTCTTTTTCCAATTTCCTTTCTTTTAATCTTTGGACCAAAATAAATATTATACTATATAGTATTTAATAAATTGTGGATACCAAGTGACCAACACCACCTCCACAAGAGATAATAGAGTACCATTCATTTGGGTGTAAGTGAGGGTCCTAATTCTATTTAGCTTTGAAGTCATGAGCATTGATGGAATAATTAATGAAATGCTTCAATTTTTCCAATGAGCAGGACAAAATGTAAAGCTCCATAACCTCGTAACTCTTTTTATATACGTATCTTAAAAATAAAATATAATTTAATTTAAAACATTTAAAACGTTTAAAATTGTGTGTTTAATTATATTTTAAGTATCGAATTATTGGAAGAATAAATTAAGAAATTGAATTAGACAAGAAGGCAAATCAACATAGTTGGTTTGAAATTTAATTGCCGTAACGACTTTTTCTAAATATGTATTCAAGAAATAAAACACGTAAAAATTTTGATGTTTAAAATTATTAAATTTTAATATTCGAATTAGAAGATTTTGTTTGTTTCTCTCAATCGAACATGGTTGATTCGAGGTTTAGTTACCATAACAATTCAGGGCAGATAGGATCTGAAAACAATGTGACCCAAGTCATTATCAGGCAATTAATCAAAGGAAAAAAACGTTATACAGCAACGAATATAATGAATTGCGAGTCAAGTAAGTTTTGTAATGATTCAAGAGACCCAGCCCCCATCAGATATTTTTTTTTTTAATTTTTAATTTACAATTCTGTGAAGGTTAGACCTTAATCTCAACGTGGTCCCCTAAATGCTTTGCATTTGTCATTTTCATGGAAAATGTGTGAAGCTTTCTAAAGTCTTAACTAGTGGGAAGATTTAGCTAACTAGATGTTAAGGGTCCCACCCCAGGGTTTTATGTCCCACGAAAGTTTGATTGACTTAAAAATCTGAGGGGGGGTCTTCTTTTGCAGTCGTTTGATTTTGGGTCACATTACAATCATTTCATTCATGCAATAGGGATCATCACTTCAGACATGTAATTAACAACTACTCTTACTATGTCCTAAACCAATTTGACCCATAACTTTACCTTCATTATGAAGCCAAGGGTAATGCTTATATTTACGTATTTAATTATTCCAACATTGAATCAATTTTATCTCTTTTATGATACGTTTGACGAGATAATGCCATTAGGATTCATCATTGGACCGTCCTGCAATGTCAAACAGTATCTTGCAACCAAAAAAAAAATCATGTTAAATCAAGTATTGATTGTTAATATTTGATGATTTTGTCTACTAATAGTGTTTAATAGCACTAGGTAGGATACCAAATATTCCATCAAAGGATGGGATTGAGCTTTTCTTTTTATCATTAAGATAAGAGCAAGTTGGGAGAGAAGTCATTAGACAGTGGGAATGATGAAAAAGAAGCTGTGGAGCATCTAATCAGCTGAGCATGTTTTGTTTGAATAAATAAAATAGTTTATTCTAACAGCTTTTCTGGGGTGAAACTCTTGTTAAACAGAAACTACACAAAATATATAGATTGTAAAGCTAGAAGGCCTTTTCTTAATTAAATACACAAAATATATAGACTGTTGCCTGTAAGTTTCCCTTTTTACCTTAATTATGACTTACACTACTTCCTCCTATAGGCCCACCTCAAAAAATAAATCAAATTAACATGAATGGGAGAAGGAATCAAATGAGAGATGGAGGCTTAATCATGGGAAATATGAGATTAGGTTAAAATTATTTGGTATAATTTTTTAAAAGGTTATTGAATTATTTAAGAAAATTTAAATAATCATTTTTCTTCTACTACATTCTATTAAACTCATGTATTTTTATTTTAAGTTAAATCAATCTTTTTGAATAGTTATCATTAATTAAAATATCATTCATCATTTTATACTCACGTGACAATAACGTAGAGAATAAAAATTTCATATGATTATGTTATCATGTTACATGAATATGTCATGTCATCATTTATATGATATGTCAATATATTACATCAACGTCATATGTTATAAGATAATAAGTGATATTTTGATTAATAACAATTAGTCAAAATGTTTATTTCACTAAAAATAAAAGTATAAAACTACATTAAATGTAATAAAAATAAAAAATTTATTTAAATTTTTTTATATATTTCAAGAATTTTTTTTAGATATTATATCAAATTAGTTACTATGAGTTAAAAGTTATATGTTAATTAATGCTAATAAATGTCAAATTTTGTTTCCAATTTTAAAGCCTCCCACATTATACACACATTCAAAAGAGACTTTAGATTCTAAAAGTTTCATTATTTTTGTGACATGCTCAAAAGATGAAAAGAACAAGAGAGATGTTTATTCCCAATTTCAGAATTTAAAGATCAACATCATGTGTGATTCGATTGAACTAAGACAAATGAAAGCATATCGATCTTTATTCCTTTTTAAAGTATGAAAATCAGATTTGGGTTATTTAGGGCTTTCTTATCTCAAAAAAGAGATGATAATACTCTAAATAGAATCAATCTCCCTTTAAAGTTAACTTAGCATTTACACAATTATATACCTTACTTTGAGTTTGGCCTTGCCTTGACCCTTATTGGCTTTTCTTATATGTATATGCAATTATGCATGCATGGTATGATAGAGGAGATTAATTATGATCTTTATAAAATAATTTTAACTAAAGTAAATGCAAATTGATTTACTCTCTTTTTTTTTAATATAATAGGAAAGCAATATATGCTTGAATTCATTTTTTTCTTCCAAATACATGAAAAATGAACAATTTAATCATACACTGTCACATTAATTTACTCCTTTTTTAAAAAAATAAAACGAGAGCAGTATCGGGTCAAATTTATGTTTTTCGCCTACATGTCATGAATTAAGTTCAAAACAACCCATCAACCTGATTATGTTTTCCAAATTAAGCCTAACTATAATTCAATTATAGAACCCAAAATGGAATTGCTAAACTTGTTGGGGTACACTTGATTAGTACCACGTGGAAATTCCCAGAAAAAGATGTGAAACAGAAATTGAAAAATTTGTGACAAGCATTTTTCTGGCATGCAAGAAAGAGATTGAGAGAATTTCTATTAGAAATTATCCATATGCTGGTCCATTAAATAATCTTGATGGAAGAAAAAATAAATAAATTCATACACCAAATTAAAAACAAGTAGGTGGGGGCTTGTTGCATACACAATCAGCATCAACAAGTCGGCATAGCCAATAATTGCAATTTGATAGCTGTCCCTTTATAAAATAAAATATATCTCATAAATTCACATGGCAGAGCAGTCTGTCTAGGGTCATGACCTCCATAAATAAAGAAACAAAATAACAAAGAAAGAACAAGATTTTTGGTATATATATATATATATATATAAATATTTATTCCAATTCTTCAATTTGATCATTTTCAAGCTAAAAGGGATATATCTTACTTAATTTGGATTACTTCATCTATTCTGTATCTTGGTTTAATTAAGTTCTGGCTTTGAGTTGAGTGCTATTTTGATCAATCAATGTTAAAAGAAGAGGGAATTATTTAAGTTAATATGGTTTGGGTAAAATCTCATTTGAGTTTCTAAGTCAATCCAATAAGAAATTATGTTAGTGGCATTACCTTTTCTTTGCTTTTCTAAGTCTAGGGCTATGAAAAAAAAAAAATTCAAAGTGTATATATTTGTCGGGTTTTTACAAAAATTTTTATTCGACATTTGTTATGATTTTTATGTTTAAGAATATGATTCAAAATCTCATTTTTTATTTGTGTGAAAAAAAATCAAGTGTATATATTTATTGAGTTTTTATGAAAATTTTTACTCGTCAGTTATCATAATTTTTATATTTAAAAAATAAGATTCAAAATCTCATTTTGATACTTCGATAAAAAAATATTGAGTGTATATACATCAAGTTTTTGTTGAAGCAAGTGTTTGTTGAAGACTTTTTTTTTTAAAAAAAAAGTATTTGTTGAAGTCTGAAGTGTTTTGACAACAATTTCATACGCTTTTGTCTGGCATGGGAAAAAGGATTCCAAGAAAAATTTATAGTGCAAAGACAGGTTGGAAAGGAGCAACCTGCTGTTTAATTTGTCATTTTATTTCAAATTGGCAGTCCATTTTGACCCTCACTGCGTAGAAAAGAACTTAGAATTTACTCATAAATTCCTTGGTCAATTGATAATACGAGAAATTAAATTAAATTACTGAGAATTTTAACAAATTAACACATGACATATTTATTAAAAATTATTGTGTCGTTTAAAATGTATTTAACCGGCCATCATATAATTAAGTTTACTAATTAAATTTTATTAATTTTTTAAACGTATTGTACCTTGATTTGTTACATTCATAACCAATGTAGATAATGAGAAAA
Source organism: Theobroma umbraticum (assembly GCF_002168275.2). NCBI lineage: Eukaryota > Viridiplantae > Streptophyta > Magnoliopsida > Malvales > Malvaceae > Theobroma > Theobroma umbraticum. The sequence continues at coordinate 301,662 of NW_018397283.1, forward strand.
ATGTGCCTACTTAATAATTTATCATGCACCTAAATAGATAGGATTTGGGGGATTTTAACTCTAATACATATAAAATTGACATATAAATGTAGTATAAAGTGTAAGTCTACGTATACATTAAGATATTTATGAAATTTTAATAGTATTTATAAAATAAGAGAATATTAACTTCTTTATGTTACCCAAAACTCAACAGTTTTTCATATATACCAAAATTATTTCATACAAATTATCTTTTTAACATGTAATGCTAATTAATTACATACTTGAGAAGTAATTTTTCTTATCTTATAAATCTCAATTTACCCTTTTAAAATTTAAAAGGAAACATCTAAAATAATAAAAAAAGCTTATTTTCGTTATAAAGGAAAAAACCCAACTTTTTTTAAAGTCCCAAACCTTTTAAATGGTACATAGTTGTGCTAATATATATATATATATATATTAAGCTCTAAATAGATTCTAATTCTAATTAAGGAATGAATTTGCCAATTGCATTACTTATTATTTTACGAGGACAAAAGGGCAGATAACGAGCATGTCGTCACTGTCTTGACCGAGGGGGACATGCAAGTAATTGTAAACATTACGCAAACCTAAATTCGTAAATTCGCGCCCTAAAAAATCCCAAGATTGTCCGTACGCTCATTTTGTTTTTGGTTTTTTGTTTTTAAATATTCGGCTCAGCAAATCACATTCAAAGCCTTGCGGCGACACCAACACTCATATCCCCATGCCGATCTATGTCCACGAATCTTGGGCCTTCCAAACACCCGAAATTAAAATTTTAAAAAAAAAAACTTAAACTTCCACACCCTCGTTTTCCACAAAATAACGGAACTACCCTTTTCCGAAATTACCCCTAGAGAGTGGTCCCCCCACACGTGAAATTCGAGAAAACGAGGGAGCAAAGGGGAGCATCTTGCTTTGCTTTCCTTTCCCCCGCCTTTTTCGAGAAAGTAAGTCGAAAATTATGTCCCCCGACTCTCAGAAATTTACCAGATTTGTCTTTTTTAAGGTCACATTTCTTTTTTTTTTCTTCTTCAGAATCTATCCTCTCTCATTACAAAAGCGAAAGTCCAGCAACATAACTTGGCTCCTTCTTACTTCTGTTTATTTATTACTATAATAACCAAGACCCAAAATTATATTACAATCCCAATATTTTTATTATTAAACTTTTATGCAACTTACGTATAAGATAATGTGAATTATTAGAACCCAAATCTTACTCTTAATTTACAATAAATGAGTTTGTTCCTCCCCCAACCCATTTAGGAGTGACTTTGTTTAGATTTAAACAAAGAAGGTAAGAGGTGGTTGATAATGAAGAATATGTTTTCATAATTTGAAGAATAAAGTATAATATTTTTTTAAAAATTAAATTATTTAAAAAAATTGAAATAAATGTATCTTTATTATTTTATTATATTCAATCAAGTTTTTATATTTTTATTTTGAATCAAATAGATTTTTGTAACTAACGGTTAATTAACTACTATTAATTAAAATATTATTTATTATTTTATATTTATATAATATTGATACTGAGAGTAAAAATGTTACATGCATATATCTTCATAGTACATCAACATAACACATCATCATTTACTATGGCGCACGTGCACATACACACATATGTAACATATCAATTTAAATTTGAATTAATCTCTATTTTTTTTAATTTAAATTTGAATTTGAATTTTTCCATAGGAATATAAGTAGATTTTGTGATTTTTTTAAGCACCTTTAAGTCAATATTGATGAAAACTTGGAAACATTTTTTAACCATTTTTCAAGTAATTGATTTTTTTACTTGAAATCTTTTTCCAACTAATGCAATAACAACTATCTAAATTAATCTTATTTTAAAATTAAAAACTTTTTATTAAAAATTATTGCATTTCTAAATCACGATCTCATTGGGTAAAACATCTAATACAACTAAACCAAAAACATAAGCATGATAGACACTCTATGCCATTTTATGATTGAAACTCGAAATGTATGGTAATATCGGGTTGTATTTAATAAAATTCATTCAAAATCAAGGAAAAGGATGATCTAGAATTCTTCTTTTTTTTTTTTAATTTTTGCATATCGGTGTTCATGATTGAAAACCTTTGTTGTTGTATCAATTAAGGGTCCACAAATTGACCCTTGTCATTGTGACATTAAGGGGTTAATCAGTCATGTCCCTCGTTTGCACAAAATTTTTATTGTCGTCTCTCTTTCTTTTTTTTTTTCCTTTTCTTTCAGGGGAAACAAAGGTAGGTGAACGATTTTATTCCCAATATAAATGGCCAGTTGGGCTTCCACTGTTTTTTAAACTAAGATGTGATGACATCCATTAATCCATATCTTATTTGTGGGACAAACCCTTTTCTTTTTTTTTTCTTTTTTGTGATATAATTATTCAAGTCTAAAGAGATCTTTGAGTGCTAATCACGGGAATTTGGTCTAAAAGGTGGTGCTTAAAAGCTATAGTTGGATAAATATTCATTAGTTTGTGTAGTTGGACTGTTAAACTAAGGAATGCCTCTTTCACCAACAAGAAAGAAACACTTTATATGTGATTTATCATATTTAATTTTTACTTATCCTTTAATCCCATCTCAAATTCGAACTCGAAATTTTTTAAGTTTTAACAATTACAATGTCTTAATATAACACTCTATTTCTCAAAAATTGAGAAAGCATGAATAAAGCGTTTGATGTTAAATGTTTTATGAGAGTTGTCAACATTCACTATATTTAATCAATCGGTTAAATGATAATTATAATGATACAATCATGTTCAAACAATTAAATTTGGCACCTTGGGAAAACGCAATTGAAGACAAGCACCATTGCCAAAATCATTCATTCAAATTCCTTGTGTCTGAGAAAGCTGTAGCCATGTCTAGTTGATTACAGAACTCATACCATGAGAAAAAAGGGAAAAGGCAAAGGCAAAAAAACAAAGGGGGGGAAATGGAATACATGATTGGGGTTGGAGAGCCTCCATGATAGGTCTTTCATAAGTTTGTCCATATGATTCCCACATTAAGGAGTCCTTTTGCCAACACTCATAAAAGCTTGTTAATTTCCAATGGAACAATATTGGACCCATGTGGGCTAACCCTAAATAATAAAAGGGTGTTTTTTTTTTTTTATTTATGAACATTTCAAACAGATATGAAAGAAAATTAATTTACAAATTTAAATATAATAACAAGAAATTAAAATATTAGATGTCTCAAAATCTCAATCTGTCTATTTATTAGTATATCAATACTTTATTTATTAAAAGAGTTTAATTTTTTGTCAAATAATTCAAAAATATGCTATATAATTCTTATGATCACATGCTATATTTGGAATTAGGTTTGGCTTCATTCTATCTTAGGGTAGCCTCAAAAGTCTCTCTCTCTCTCTCTCTCTCTAATTATCTATGTCTCTAGGTTCTTGAAAAATGCATTAAGGAATGTACCTATAAATGGACAATAATGCAAAAGAGGAAGAGTGAGTTGACAAACCTTACTTTCTTAGTCCAACCTTGCTTGAATTTATGGCCCAATTTATTGATAAATGGGCTCAAAAGGTCTAGTGTCTGCTCTGCTGTCATGATAGGGAGGACAATATCAACAGTGTAGAGATCAAAATAGATAAGATAAACCAAATTCTTCAATTTTTTGGGCAATATATCCCTTGACATATAATGGCTTGCTTCAAGTCCCATATTGCTTTTAAAAAACAAGTGTTAAAATGTTAATATATGAAAGTTTCTTATTAGGTTTTTTCCTTTCGAATTTTCTTTCCTCTCTCCTCTTCACTTTGTATAGTATAACCTACCGTATGACATGAAATGTAGACATCGACGAACAACAAGATGAAAAATATAATTTATTAGATATAATATTTAAAAAAGTTTTTGAACAATTCGTAATAAGTTATAGAAGTCTTTATTCTTTTATTACGTTCAATTAAGTTATATTTTTATTTTTGAATTAAGTACATTTTTATAATTAATAATTAATTAATTATTATTAATTAAAATATCATTTGTTATTGTATATCACGTGATATTAACGTAATTTTTTAAGATCTCATAATAAATAATGATGAAATATGATCATGACATTTTTTAGTTTTTACTTTAATGTTGTGTGGAATAAAATGATATGACATTTTGATTAATAGTAATTAATCGATAATTAATTATAACAATTTATTTAATTTAAATTTAAATTAATAAATTTAATTAAATATAATAAAAAATAAAAATTTACTTAAAATTTTTAAATAATTCATATATTTTTATTAAAAATTATGTTAATTTATTATCATTATTATTATTATTATTATTATTATTATTATCCATTTACCCTATTAGAAAATTACCCGAGAAGTGAAAAAGTAGAGATCGTTTTCAATTTTCTCGTAGGTTGAAACAGTAAAATAGTACTGCTATAAATATAGTAATTAACCTACAGCAGTGAAAAATTATTTTGGAAAGTACAATCCATGTACCTTGGACAATGGACAGTCACAGCCCCACCACCCCATGTTCCTGTCACTCTGCATGGAAACCCATCTTTAGTTTTGTGGGACCTACCCAATCTAAATCTCCTCTTCGTCCACGGAAGAGAAAAATCTGCTGTTGCCGTTCTTATCATTCCTCCATCTATCTTATCAGCAGATTGTAAGGGAAAAAAAGAAACCTATTTAATTGAATCAAGTCCTTTATTTTCTTTTGAATTATTCCTTGATAATGATAGAAAAAGAAATTGGCCAACGACAACTTCTATTTTTCTTCATATTAAATTGGATTTGAACCAGTCCATAACCATAGGCTCGACTTGATTGTTAAAAATATTGACCTAGTGATTGTTGTGTAGCCAATGATCATTTTTAAATAGATTTGTCAATTTGTATTTTGATGTTTTAATTATATCGACACGATTATGGCATGAAATATGATAAGATTAAATATAAATATGAACATAATATAAATAATTATATGTGTCATGATTTGAAACATGTATATAGATATTAATACTGTGTAACATAATGCAATTAACTCTTTTATTGAATGTTTCAAGGTTTTTTATACAATATGACATAATTAATAAATATTATTAAACAATTAATATGATTTTTTATCACAATTAACATATTTAACATGATTAACTTAATTAAAATATTTTTAATTAAATATAATTTTATTATTTAAAATTAAAATTAATAATTATAAAAATAATTATTACAAAATAATAATAACATCTAATATAATAAAATTTAACAGAAATAACATACATAAAATTTATTATCCTACTAATAAAATCTATCATGAATATTAAATGTGTCATTTCTACACCTTTAAAAATAATTAACATGATTAATTAAACATATTTGAATGTGTTAATTGTGTCAATGCCATTAAGACATGAAATATAATAGGATTAAATCCAAATCTATTTAATTTCATGTCTTCTTGTATCGTATTCTAAATTACCAAATTTATCTTTAAATGTAGTTAATCCGTGGACACCTCTATGCTTATCCACTAGAGTGGATTGTATTTAGGCTTGATACTAGTTCTTGTTTCAAACCCAGTTGAATTTTAATAAAAATGAAGGAAAAATAAGAGGGAAAAGGGTGAAATTAAACAGCACACCTTCCTTGGTCAATCAAAAACTTATAGTAAATAGAGTATTTTAATTTCACATTAAAGGAGTAAAAAGAGTTTTAAAAGTTTATAAACGTAGATGTTGCAAGTCTCTTTGAGTTAATTTTTTTTAAAAAAGTAATAATTTGATGACATAATTAACTAACAAAAACTCAATGTACTTTTGTATTTGAAATCAAAACGTTACAAAAATTAGTAATAATAAAAAACACCGAGCTAAGTGCATGTGATTTGTTAACTGGATTAGTTTTTGACACGTGTCTTTACTTTCAATAAATAAATAATTTATTAGAAACTGCAAAACATGTTAAAATATTTGGGGGGGCTTTAATAGCAAGGCCTAGGTTCCATACAAGTGAAGAAACCTATCATATGGGCTCAAACTTCAAACCCCGTCATTCCCGACCCTTAATTTCGTCTCCTGGCAAAGAAAACCTTCTCTCAAGAGTCTGCTTCGCACAGTTTCCAGATTCAACGATAAAACTCACAATCTTTCCAACCTTTAACTTGAATTTTCGCATAGGGTTCATCAAGGGCATTTAGCTGTGTCATTCCCTTATACCTCACAAGCCAGAGAGCCTTTAGAGCCTCCAGCTAAATATGTCTCCACGTCTCAATCATTACTTATGCTCTAGCCTTAGCTTCCCTTCTTTCTGACACTTGGTTTCCATTCTTTGGTTCAGAATGTCACGGGTTTCTTCGATATCATCATAGCCATGAAAAGAACTTGATGAAAGAGCTAGCATCCCAAGATCAGCAGGAAGGGGTTTATATCCAATACCAGGTTTCCCCGTTTGCATTGCCAGAGCGATGATTCCGATGAAGAGGAGAAACTCAGCGGCTACGCTGATCGTGTGCCTGTCTCTCTTTGCATTTTTCTTTCTATTTGAGATCAACCTGTCCTCCATTTTCAGATTGATTGCAACTCGTTCGACCGGTATTCAAGGTATGTATGCATTATCAAAACCTTTGTTTTTTTCTCTTCGATGATGTAGTCCTCTCTCAGGCATCCCTATACCAAAACCATTTTGCATGTTCATGGTAGATTTTTCTCTTCTTTGTAAGGGCAATTGTAGAATCTTGAAAACCAGAAGCCTAGGATTGATTGAAGGAGGCTGCTGCATAGAGGGATTAGGGCAGCCTCGGAAACTTTCTATTCAGTCTCTTTCTTTGTTGTCAAAGACTACGTCGTGGTGTTAAAGTTGATCACGTTTATTGTATCTATTAATTTTTATTTTCAGTGGTCAAAGGGTCGAATCTCAATGATCTAATAGTTTATAGTATTGGGACCCAAAGCTATTCTTGAGTTCAAATATATCTTATTCTTTCTTATTATTCTCTATTTCTCTTGTTTTCCCTATTAATTTAGCCGATAAGGACTGCTCTAAAATGTTAAAATTTTAGTATAACGGTATATTTTGGTATAAAGATTTGAGAAAGTGAATTGAATTATAATTTCAAATTTTAAAAAAACCTTTTTACGGTTCACAAAAATGAATATAAACCATTTACAAGAAAGATAATATTAATTCTCATGATGTTATAGAAATTTATCTTTATTTTTTTTATGAGAAGATAGAAGTTGATTTTTGGTATGAGGTCACGATTAGTGATGGCAATGGATGTCTTTTAATAAGATATCTACATGTATCCAATTTGTTTATTAGAATATCAATAACCTATATTCGTATTTAACACGAATTGATCGAGCTAATTTAGCCGTGACATTGTTTGTGATTGCAGAATCGGAACGTTTAGAACTGAAACCAATGAGACCGCAGGAACCGCTAATAAAAGCAATAGGGAAAGAGGCACTGCCACCTCAGCAATCCCCTCCACGGAGACAAATTATCAGCTGCGACCGTTCCCATAGAGAATATGATCTCTGTTCGATCAATGGCCAGACTGTCGTGGACCCCAACACTTCTACATTCTTCCTTATGGACCCCACCACATCCAGTCCACAGTCCACGGTGGAGAAAATCAAGCCCTATCCTAGAAAATGGGAGAATTTTCCAATGGCCAGAATCAAAGAGCTGACCATCACATCGAGCCCATCGGGCCCACGATGCAAAGTCCGACATAAGGCCCCGGCCATTGTATTCAGTGCGGCAGGGTACACGGGAAACGTTTTCCATGATTTCAATGATGGGTTCATCCCACTTTTCATCACCGCCAACTCCATCTATCAGAACCAAGATGTCATCCTTGTGGTCTCAAAGGCACGTGATTGGTGGGTAAGCAAGTACCGAAATTTGCTTGATGTTTTCAGCACACACAAAATAGTAAGCCTCGACAATGATACTTCCACGCACTGTTTTCCTTCCGCCACACTAGGCCTCATATCATATGGTTTCATGGCATTAATGCCAAACTCGTCACAAACGTTACTTCATTTCCGTGCCCTCCTAGACCAAGCACTTGGTCATGGCAAGAACAACCCTTACTCCATCTCTAATGAATTTCCGAAATTCAGTAGGCGGCCGCGACTCGTGTTTATTAACCGACTGATAGGCCAAGGACGAGAAATTTTGAACAAAGATGGAGCAAAGCGAGTAGCGGAGGAGATCGGGTTTGATGTCATTTCGTTTGAGCCAACGGTTAAGACTTCGTTGGACCAAGTTTATGCGTTGCTAAATTCAAGCCATGCAATGGTTGGGATACACGGGGCAGCACTTACACACTTTTTGTTCCTCCGGCCGGGGTCGGTGCTGGTGCAAGTGATGCCGCTTGGGACTAACTGGGCGGGAAAGATGTGCCATGGGGAACCAGCCAGGGCGATGGGGATAGAGTACATGGAATATAAGATTGATGTAGAGGAGAGTAGCCTGGTGGAGAAGTATGACAAGGACGATATGATGATTAAGGATCCAGCTGGCCTTCAAGGAAAGAAGTGGTCGTTTGATGTTATGAAAATATATTTGAAGGAACAAAATGTTAAACTAGATTTGGTTAGGTTTAGGGAATGTTTGAAGGAAGCTTATAGGAAAGCCAAGGTGTTCATGGAGAAAGAGGGATGAATGTTTGTGTGGACGATAATTCCCATATACAAAAGGTGGTTCAACATTATTTCAAGGCTTGAATCTTAAAGAAACCCTTGTATTCTAACCATTTCTTCAATTAAATCTTTTCCTGTTTATTACATTTAAATAAATTTTAAATTTTGATTTAAGATAAAATAAGTTCTTAATTTTAATAAAAATTTAATCATCGTTAGACTCAATATTAATTAACTTTTTTTATCCATATCACATATGACTTGGTAAGTTAATGTGATCATGTGAGAGCTAACAAGATCAAAAAATGCAACCCAATTTGAACATGTCAATTACTGCATGACGACACTTACTCATCACGTCATATATTACATGATTAAAAAAGTTAATTGATATTAATATTAAAATCAATCAAATTTTCATTAAGATAAAAAATTTATTTAATTCTAAATAAAAAAAATTAATCACGATACAATAACGTTTTTAGTAACCTTTTTTACGATTTAAGCCAAATTTCAATAAGCAGTAGCATAGAAGTTTGTACTTACTTTTTAAAAAGGGGGCATGAAGATCTTCAAACCCTGTTTCGTGCCATTTATTTCTAGGTAGGTAGCGGTATATATATTTTCATGTTTGTGGTTGCCCTCAAATGCGCATTAATTCTTGGAATTTCTTGTGAAAAAATAATAAAGAAAAGTAAGCAATTGTCACAAGGAAAGAGTCAATATGTTGAATTATTTCATTTATTCATGAAAAACAATGTAAAGTGGCCGAAATGCTTTTGAAATATGCATGCACGTCAGTGTCAGATCGAAGAACCAATCCCTTTTATTTTATTGTATTTATTTTCATTAGGGAGAATAAGGTTATAATTATTCAAACAAGTTAGCTAATTAAGTCCAAAATTTGATGGCTTGTTTAGTGTTTGCCGACAACCCTTTTTCTGTCCTTAATTCCTAAATATTGACAGACGGATTACAAGCTGCAAAGTAATCTCTCTAGTACTCTGTCTTTACTTCCATTATCTCTCCCCAAAGAAATAATTCATGTTCTTCAGCAGCTAAGCCTCCAGAAGCCAGCACTACTTCTCTGTTCAATTCCCATTTCCAGATAGATTTCAGGTACAGTTTTTCAGCAGAATGTGAATTCTTAACGATTCTTTTCTTCCCTAGGCAGCTAGCTGCATGCCATGGCATTAACCTCCCCTGCAAGGCTGCATCCCCTGCTTCCATCTTTACCTTTGCATGTCTTCAAAACGAAATCTTAGTAGCCATTAAAGCAAAGATTTTTGCCGTTCAAATGTTTTGCAGCATTAATTTCTGAAAGGATTATAAATATATATATATATATATATATCCCAGGCGATGAAGAAGGGAAGGGCTTCGAAAGCAGCAGCCATTGCCACGATCCTGTTTTGCTTATTGTTGCTGTGGTTTCATACGATGAGCCTGTCGTCAACCTCGAGGATAAACAACATAACAGCAACGACGACGACGGTGTTTCCGACCAAGATCAGTCGAGGTACGGTTCCCGGTAACATGAAACGCCTTAAATTTCGCTGTGGATGCGTTGGAGGGTTTTGTCTGTTTCCACCAACCACACACAAATTCGACCACTCAGCTCTTTGCGTTGATTCTTGTTGTGTCGCTGAATAATAAAAATAATAATAATAGTAACGACAAAATTAATATTTACTCTTTCCATCTTTTTTTGTATTACAAATTTATTTTTACTGTTTTATATTAAAAATATTAAATATTTATATTATAAAAAATTCAAAATTTAACATAAAATACATTAACGTTCAAAGCTTATATCTTAATAATCTCTGTGAAAATAAAAAAAAATTTAGAGACTGATTATTAATTTTTATGTCTTTTAAGAAAATAATATTAAGTATATTTGATGTTTATATAATTTTTTTTATAGTTCATGGGAATCTAAAGTTGCTGATCTACCAACTTAACATGTGGAATCGGCATCTGTGTAGTTAGTTTTGTCTTCTTCTTAAATTTGGTTCATTGACTTAATTCATTTGGAGAATTTAAATGTTACTTATTATACTATTTTATTGAATTACATTCTATCCAATTAAATTAAGTTTTGTTACAAATATTTTGTACTATAAACATACTATTTCTTTTTATCTTATAGATTTGATCAAATTTTGTTTTATAATTTAAACTTCTTAATTAACTTTCAAATTAAAAATCTCAAAATCAAATTGTTGGGTCATATTCATCTCAAAATATAAAAATATTATTGTTTTTATTTTCGGTACTCATTGCTAAGATACTACCTATAGTGTCTTTTTTTACTTTTTACTTGTATATTTAGTTTGAATTTATATATATATATATACATATGTATATATAGGAAATGACACTCTATAATTAAATGATAATATATAAATATTATTACACTGTAACTGTATAAAATATAAACCATTTAAATAAATAGATGATTAGCTAAGTTAAACAATAAGGTAGTCTTCTCTATATTAGTACTAATATTTACTTAAAAGTCTTTGTACCTCATGCTATAATAGTTATATATATATATATATATATAGATAAATCATATAAACTAATCAAATAACATTGGGTTGGACAATTATATTTATTTCGGTTAAATTTCACATTATAATATGAATTTTTAATTTTATAATGAAATTTGAACAGTTGTCATTTCTGATACTAATAGGGTTCATTATTTAAGAAATTTTGTATTTTTTTTAAATAGCAGAAAAAACACGTGTCGCAATGCAAACTGTGAAAAGCCAGAACAGCCAACCTATGCCACGTGCCCAACAAGAACAACTACCATTGACTAGCCAGATCAGCTGCAACCGTACCTATCTGCGCTACGATCTCTGCTCTATTGACGGCCCAACGGTCTTGGACCCCACCACCTCCACATTCTTCATGGTGGCCCCCACCAGCACCGTCCAAGTGGAGAAAATAAAGCCGTACCCGAGAAAATACGAGGATTACATCATGGCCCAAATCAAGGAGCTCTCTCTCACCTCTGGCCCACCAAGCCCACCATGCAAGATCCAACACGATGCTCCGGCCCTTGTGTTCAGTGCGGGAGGGTACACTGGAAATTTCTTCCATGATTTCAATGATGGGTTTCTCCCTCTCTTCATCACCGCAAGTTCTATCTTCCCTAACCGTGATTTCATCATGGTGGTCTCGCAGGCCCGTGATTGGTGGCCCAGTAAGTATGCAGATTTACTAAAGGTTTTCAGCGAGCACCCTATTGTCACACTTGAAAAGGATAGTGCCACACATTGTTTTCCTTCAGCCACTTTAGGCCTCATGTCACACGGTTTCATGACTATAGACCAAACATTAATACCAAGCTCGAAAACACTCATGCATTTCCGACATCTCCTAGAAAAAGCCTATGACGGCAGTCGAAGTCTGGTTTCCTCTCCTCACCATTGTCCAAACTCCTTGAGCCGGCCACGCCTCATCCTAGTGAGTCGCAGACACAATGTAGCACGGACGATAATGAATCAAGAAGAAGTAATTCAAGTAATGAAAGAAATTGGATTTGATGTCATTGTATTTGAACCAAGGCGTGACACATCTCTTGATGAGTCCTACGCATTGATAAATTCGAGCCATGCAATGGTTGGGGTGCATGGGGCAGGTCTTACGCATGCATTGTTCCTCCGACCGAGGTCAGTGTTCATACAAGTAGTTCCAATTGGGGTTGATTGGGCAGCGGATGTGTTCTTTGGGAGAGTGGCAAGAGGCTTAAACTTGGAGTATATTGAATATAAGATTGGGGTTGAAGAAAGTAGCTTAGTTAAAAAATATGGAAAAGATAATATGTTGTTAAAAGATCCTTATGCTCTTCAGAAGAAAGGGTGGCCAATAGAGATTATGGACATATATTTGAAGGAACAAAATGTCAAGCTTGATTTGCTAAAGTTTAGGAAAAGTTTGGAGGGTGCATATCATATGGCAAAGAAGTTCATGCATAGGGCAAGGTAGTACTGATTTTTATTGCCTTCATCAATTGTACTTATTTTTAATCTTCAATGAGAGTTTGTGTATTTGTTAAAATTTATTTTTAAAAATTTTAAAATTTCATTAATGATATATTATAAAAAATAATTAAAAAAACTATAAGTTTGTTTATTCTTCTTGTTCTTGTTGTAATTAATTTATTACTCTCCCCTTTCCTTTTTTAAGTTTCTTTTGGATTAATGGTTCAATGGGTTCATTGCAATAACAACAACAACAGCAATTAAGAGTTTGGATTTTGATTTGATATCGTAACAATAAGAAGCATTTGCATTGATTATTTAGTTCAATGATGAGTACGTGTATCCATTATTTAAAAATTTAATTCTAATCCCCCTCTAACAAAATAAAATGAGATCAAGTATTTGACAATTACTTATCAAAATCACATAATATACTGTTGGTTATTATTATAGTCATAAGTTGTAATTATAGTAATGACATGTTAAATCTTGTGAATTTTTTTAATGAAAATTTTGATAATAAAATCTAACGAATTTACTATTATTGTAATTATGGTTAATGACAAGTTAAATCTTGTAAATTTTTAACTTTCATAGTAATTTTGATAATAAAATCTTTTGAATTTTGAATTTTTATATTTCTAAATAGCTCATCAATTTCTATTCTTATTCATTAATTTGTGGTTACATTGATTGAGGTAATCTATTTTTGTTGTAATTTTGGTAATGAGACATAAAATCTAGTAAATTTTTAATTTTTATGGCAAATTCGGTAATGAAATCTTATAAATTTTCAATTTTCATAATTATAATAATAACACATCAAATCTTGTGATTTTTTAATTTTTACGTTAATTTTAATAAAGTCATTTGAATTGTCAATTTTCATAATTATGGTAAAAATACATCAAATTTGATGAATTTTAAACTTTCATAGTAATTACCATGTTAATTTTTATTCGTCTCATGAGCCCAAATTTTCAACCCAAAAAATATGCTTATTAAGTGAAGGAAAACCTTTATTTATACTGATATGAGATCAATGATTTTTGTACTGATATGAGATCAATGATTTTTCCCCATCTAATTCTGTAACGCTTTCGTTGCACAAGCTTTTTTACCTATAAAGGAAAGAAACTCATCTTGATTTGAGCTTACCTCAATCTTAGTATCTCTTATGAAAGTTCCCATATCAGTGAATATTTGAATAAACTCTGATACTATATGTCATGGATCCACTTTTTCAACTCAAACAATATGCATATTAAATGAAAGAACGTCTTTATTCATAATATTAAAACTTATCTTTATCTCTTAACTAGTACTTTGTAATTTTAGTAATATCTCGTCAAATCTGGTAAATTTTGTAATAATTTTGATAATGTCACGTCAATTTTTATTCTTATTTTCACAATAAATATTTGTTCAATTGCTTACCAAAATCATATAATATATACCATTTATTATTGTAAGTAATAAATTATAATTTTAGTAATATTTCGTTAAATTCGATATATGTTGTAGCAATTTTGGTAATGCCACGTCAGTTTTTATTTTTATTTTTACAATAACTAGAAATTTTTAATCAATCACTTACAAAAATCACATAATATATCATTTATTATTATAAATAATAATTCATAATTTTATTTATAACTCGTCAAATCTGATACATTTTGTAATAATTTTGATAATATCACGTCAGTGTTAATTCTAATATTCACAATAGTAAAAATCTTTTATCAATTACTTACTAAAATTATAATAATAACTAGTTATTATTATAATTAATAATTAATAATTTTGGTAATATCGCTTCAAATCTAATAAATTCTATAATACTTTTGATAATGTCACACCAAATTTTTTATTCTTATTTTATCATTAGTCAAAAAAATTTTATTTCTTAATAGTGAAAATAATATGTTTTAAAAAAATAAAAAAATTAAATTAATACCAAACCAAGAAAGTTCAAAATAGCTATAATGGTAAATATGGTAACTAACATCAAATTACAATAAAATTTAGTGAAGAAAGCTCATTCTTTTATTAATGTGGGATTCATGACATTCTATCTCATCTAATTGTTAAACACCCTTATTGTACTACTTCTTTCACCTATAAAAAAATGAGACACACTTTGATTTGGATGTTCCTCAACTTTGATATCTCTCATAATGGTCACACATTAATGAAGATTTAGATAAGTTTTGATATCACTTATCATTAGTATCTCTCATGAGGACTCCAGATTAGTGAAAATTAGATAAGTTCTGATACCACTTATCAGTAGTATCTCTCATGAGAGTTTTACATTAGTGAAGTTTTGGATAAGTTCTAAAACCACTTACCAAAGATTAGCCCACATTTCAATTTTAAAAAACATATCTATTAAGTGAAGCAAAGTTTTTAGGTAAAAGTGCTTGTTTGGCCTTTTTTGTTTTTCTAATTTATCTATCTCTTCAAAATAAAAGCTAAACCAAATAGAATTTTCAGAAGTTCTTTAAAAAAAAAAAACTCTTTTTTAAAAAACAAAATCTAAAAAAAAAAATTTTAGGAAAAGCTCTATAAATGAACTTTCTTTTCTCTCCTTTTGAAACCACGTCAGCGTTTTAGAAATTTTTTTTATATTTCAAAAATGTCCTCAACTATTAAAAAAAAATTTCAACATTACCCTCTAAAAAAATATCCCCTCTCAATCGATCTCTCTCTCCTCTCAATCTCTTTGCAAATCACCTCTTTCCAATGCAAATCGCAATCTCCCTCTCCTTCACCTCGCTCTACAAAGACTACTAAAAAAATAAAAAATAAAAGACCTAGTAACAGAAAAACTAAAATATAATGCAAAGTGAAATTTAGTCACTACCAAAATCTTACTTTAAGTTTGTACGGATGTGATTAGTAAGTGTGAAAAACTAAAAATTTCATTCAAAACTAAAAAATGAGAAGTTATAGTAGAGGAATTTAATACTCATATTAATAAAAACTATTTTAAAAAATAATTAAAAAATAGACTGGATAGTCTCAAGAATGGATGGACTTTATGAAAACAATTGAATCCCAAAAAAACAAAGTTGGGTTAAAACCATGAGATGGGAACTATTAAAGCTAATGCCGCATTGTGGGAAGCCAAAATAAAAGTAAGTATTTTAAATTTTATATGTTTTAATTATTGTAAATTATTTTACATATACTCGTCATTTAAAAGTTTCTTTTTCTTTGATATTTGTGTAGACTAATCTAATTGGAAAATCAAGAGAGACTATAAGTAGAAAGTTCGATGAAATGTTAGATAGTTATGTTTATTGGCCAATGAAATTGTCAGGGCTCTAAATTTTTAATTTGCAGAAGTTCTATCCAAAATTAAAAATGGTCGTAGATATTGATCTTATTTTCAAAGATGCATTAGTGCTACAGATGGATCATATGTTCCTGTTATTCTTGTTGCAAATGGTTAAATTCATTTTATTAGCCGAAAAGCATAGCCAACACACAATGTCATGTTAGTGTGTGACTTTGATATGTTTTTTTACTGTTGTGGCTGTTGGTTGGTTTGGCACTACATATGACACCCGTATCTTTTGAATTATGCTTGAAGAAATGAAAAATGTATTCCCTCACCCTTCGAAAACTACAACTTATAATTTTTATGATATAAAGTTTACCATTTTATATATTTATCTCTTGAAGTTTTCTAATGAGTTAATACTGAAATCTTTAACTTTTTTCTTAAGTAAATATTATATAATGAACGTTGGTTATCCTATTATGAAAAAGTATCTAGCATTCTATAAAGGAGAAAAATATTACACTCTTGATTTTAGAGGTTGTAGTCTGCTAGAAGGTTTAGAAAAAACATTCAACTATAGACATTATACATTAAGAAACATCATTGAATGAACAATTAGAATTTGGAAGAACATGTGACATACTTTACATGATATGAAGCCATTTTCGTTGATA
This sequence comes from Theobroma umbraticum, assembly GCF_002168275.2. Lineage (NCBI taxonomy): Eukaryota > Viridiplantae > Streptophyta > Magnoliopsida > Malvales > Malvaceae > Theobroma > Theobroma umbraticum. The sequence goes on from NW_018397283.1 coordinate 318,292, forward strand.
AAATAGGAACAGATTATCATTGCAACAATGATACTTCATAACTATATTAAATAGTATGGTGTTATAGATAAAGAGTTTGGTATATGTAATCGAAATCCCAATTATATTCCTAAGAGTCAAAAAGAAAGAAGTGATGATAAAGAAATGGATTCATGTAATTATAGAAAAGTATTGGATGATAGTTACATGACTAGAGTTCGCAATCAAAAAGTTGCTGCATTGATGGAAAATAGAAATCATTTATTTATAAGTTATTTATGAAGTATGTGTTACTTATAAATTATCTGTGAAACTCTTTTTTTTATAATTTATTATTAATTATAAACTTTATATTATATAAAAATATTTTTTATATTTTCAAAATTTTATTTTAAATAGATAAAAACTGAAATTAACTTTTTTCCTTTGTGAATAAAAGAATTTGTGATTAATAGAAAGTTATTTATTAAATATTTTTTATGATAATTTTAATCAAAATTAAAGCTTATATAAATGTTTTGCCAAACAACTTATCTATAAAAAAGAGTTTGTAAAAATAAATTTATCAAATAGTTTTAACTTAATTTTAATAATAGTTTTTAAGCTAAAAAAAATAAGACTCTAAGCCAAACACCAATCTTTTCACATAATAGTTTCACATTAGTATAAATTTAAGTAGACTCCAATGCCACTTATCACAAACAGTCTCACGTTAGTAAAGACTTATGTAAGCTCTGATACCACTTATTATAAGTTCACATTTTGTGAATGAAAGTGTCACGAATCCATGTTTTTAATTCAAAAGAAATGCCCGATAGGAGATGGAGTACCTATGTTTATACATCTAAGACCAATCATATCTCATTAGTGAAGATTCAAGTAGGCTTTGATACCATTTATTATAAGCTCACATTTTATGAATAAAGGTGTCACAATTCACTTTTTTAACTCCAAAGAAATGCTTGATAAATGATAGAATACTTATGTTTATATACCAAATACCCATTATATCTCATTAGTGAAAATTTAGGTAAGCTTTGATGCCATTTGTCATATATAGTCCCACATTAGTTAAGATTTAGGTGAGTTCTAATACCATTTATTACAAGTTCACATTTTATGAAAGAAGGTATCATGAATCCACCTTTTTAACTCAAAAGTAATGCTTGATAGATGATGGAAGGCCTATGTTTATATATCTAAGACCATCGTATCTCTTACTGATATAGGATCTGTGACATTTCACCTCACCTATTGTGCAATGCCCTCGTTACATTAGCTCTTTACCTACAGAAGGATTCTTCTAAGTGATGAAAGGTCTATGTTTATATACCCAAAACTCACTCCATCTCTTACCGATATGAGATTCGTGACAGAAGTCCTTACTTATAAGACAACACTCATTCTATCTCTTACTGATATAAGATCCGTAAAATTTTCCACGTAATTATGTAATACTCTTATTGCATTTGCTTTTTTTCATCTTTTGAGGAATAATTTATAATTTTGGTAATATTAAGTAAAATTTGGTAAATATTGTAATAATTTTGGTAATACCATGTCAGTTTTTATTATTATAAGTAATAATTTGTAATTATGGTAATATCTCAAAAAATTTGCTAAATGTCCTAATAATTTTGCTAATGCCAAGTCAATTTTTATTATTGTAAATATTAATTTATAATTTTGGTGATATTTTGTAAAATCTGATAAATGTTGTAATAATTTTAATACTATCACGTCAGTTTTTAACATTATAAGTAATAATTTATAATTTTGATCATATTCCGTAAAATCTGGTTAATATTGTGATTATTTTGGTAACCATCATCAAATCACACCAAAACTTAGGTGCCTGAAATAATATAAATAGCAGGTGCCAGAACGTGAACAAGGCGAGAGAGACTGGTCAGCGTTTTATTCTCCTGTGTATCTTATCTCTGTCAGTTTGTCTGAAAAGAACATCAATGGAGTCGAAGCTACTTGGGCAATCATTTGCTTCCATTCTGAACCAGAATGCTGCGAAATTTGCAACACCCAAATCTCCTTTCACACAGAGAACAACTCTCAAAGTTGTGGGTTCGAACTTTGGTGCCAATGTGTCTCCCTCTCTGCGAGTTTCCTCACCTTCGTCAGCCATAAGGTGAGATGAAATGTTGTTCTTTTCTTTTCTGTCCTTGTTGGGTACTTAGTTTTCCTTCCTGGTTTATGATTTTGTTCATTCATTATGGGATTTCTTGAGTACTTCAGCAAATGAAAAGTGGTGAAAAGAGGTCCTTTTTCAAAGTTTTTCTCAGTCGGGAAGACAAAAAGGAGGAAGTGAAGGGAAAAAATGTTTAATCCAATGGTTATTTTATACAAAAGAAAGCTAGTTTTGAAACAGACCATTAGATCAAAATATTTTCCATCTCTTCCCCTGTGATGCATACCTGTAACGCATAAAAAAGATATCGACTTGTTTCTGACAGTTGCCGGTATTCTCGTCGTACATGTTTTCAAAGAAGCAAAGGATGGATGAGAGCGAGACCCTGACCCTCAAGAATATATTTCCATTCAAGAGTGAAACCCTTTACTCATTGACAGATATTGTCACTTTGATTAGCAGTTATCACATATTTCCATTCATAGCTTTTGCCATATCCATTAACCATTGGGCATTTCTTCTGATTAATACTAGGTTTTGCATCCCTGTGCTGATTCAATTAATATAAACGATATGATTTTGACTGTGTATTTCGGAGATATTCTACCAAGATTGGTGCGAATGGGAGATGATGGTAACTATGGGTCTAGTGCTGTTTGCGATACAATTTGCTTGCAGGTGTGCCTTTAAGCTGGCTTTTAGTTTTCAATTTTCATCATAAGTTTTGCATTATTCTATTTTATATGCCAATTTTAGTTAAATAAACATAATAGTCTATTATTCAATTGACATAACCCACCATGGTTGCTTGTTCAATTGCCCTCCATTGGCATATCAATCCCCACAATGAAAAATGATCCTAGGAATTGCCTCCCAGATTGATTGTTGCTGGAAGCATGCATGGCAGTGTAAACCGTCAGGATGCCCTGTGGCCCTGACCAGTCTACTGCCATCCCTAAGCTTATTGATATCGATTTCCACATGAAAGTTTCCTTGCTGAAAACCTTGGTTATTTTTCCTACTTTTTAACTTGGTTTGCAGGCACTTTCAAAAAGAATTCAGTATGGTAAGTTTGTAGCAGAGGCGAAATTTCGAGAATCCCCTACAGCTTTTGAGGCTGCCATCAGAGCACAAGTAAAGTGCCTTTCACATTTGTTCCAAGTCATCCTTTTTGTTTGGGCTACTTCATACTTGCAACTGAGTTAACAAATGTCCATCCTTTCCTTTCCTTTCCTTTCCTTTCCTTCCCTCCTATCTTGGGAATTTGCATCTAGCAGGACAGCTCTCGTTTGACGGAGTTGCTGACATATGTAACTGTGGAAGCAGCAGTGAAGAAGAGAGTGGCAATGAAAACCAAAGCGTATGCTCAAGAGCTAAACCAGACTGATGATACAGCAGATGCAGATCCTGTATACAAAATCCAGCCATATCTGGTTGGCTATCTCTATGACAATTGGATCATGCCCTTAACAAAGAAAGTTCAGGTTGAATACCTGTTGAGGAGGCTGGACTGACCAACAAGGGAGAAGAAACCACATCCTTTTGTGAACATCAATATCTTTTATCAGGTTAAATCACAGCGTTTTCGAGTTTCATAGCACAGCTTTCTCAGCAAATCTCCATTAGTTATTTTCTTCATAAGAAACGAAAAGGTTTTCAAATCAGAGAACCTCTTCCCTTCTACAGCACACCATTAGGCAGCGACTGCCAGCTGCAAGCCAGAGTTGCATCCACATTCAGTTCAGAAAAGGCAGCATCTCTACAGTATATTTTCATTTCAGTTTATATTTACAATATTGAAAACTTTGTTAAATGGATGTCATTTTCAACTTTTGAGCTGGAAATTGAATAAAACTTGATCCCCACCATGTGAGATTGCTTCTTTAGTCATCACATCATCACATTACAATATTAGAGCATAATCATTAAGTATTTTTGCACATAAATGGATTAAAATTAGAAGACTTCATCAATCTTCTATCAATTACCTTATCATCTTTGTTCCTTTTCTTGACATAGCTGCCTCAAGTATAACTTTTTTTTGTCTACTGTTTGCATAGTTTTGTCCTTTTTGTCTCGGATCTAGATGTCAATGAACAAGACACTTATTATGTTTAAAACATTTTAACCCGACTTTTATTATTTAATAGAATATTCAAATTTTATAAATATCGGATAAACTTAGCTCCAAAGTAAAGATTTTATTAGATACTACTAGACATTTAATTTAATTAATCCGTAATTATTATTTTTATGGATAAAAAAGGAAATAAAAGAATTTTAAAACTTGGATTAAAGCCATTTGGGGATAAACAGAGTCCACACTCAAATTACGTACGAAGAGCGGAAAATCTGGAAAATGACAACAGATTCGCAGCCTCAATGTCATTTTCAAATTTACAGAAACACCCTTCAAAAAGGGTTAAATTCTGGAGAAACCCACCAAAGAGGCAAAGACAGCCGCTTTTTTTATTCGTCTTCACTGTACAGCTAAGAGCTAGATGTTTGTTTTGAGCCTTTTTGGGATTTGTCTTTTGCTTTGTGCTTAACTCTTGAACTCACTCAAAAGAGGAAAGGTTTGCTCTTTCTTGAGAGAGAGGGAGACAGAGACATAGAGAGGAAATGGAGAAAGCATTGACGAAAGTTGGAAGCTTGAAAGTTGGTGGGTTATGGATCTCGAAGAAAGCTAAGGAGGAGTTCTCTAACATTACTGAAGACCTCTCTGTAAGTGAAGTTTTTCTTTTTGTTTATGTTCATCTCTTCTTTTTTCTTGGTTTTCTTTTTGGTTTTTGGTTTTTCCCTTAGTCTTATGTTAGCGTTTTTGCTTCATGGCTATGTAATGTGGGTTGATATAAGGATACTCTTTTGATAGTTTTGTGTCGGCGGTATGGAATTGCTGGTGAAATGTAAGATCTGTTGGGGGTTTTTCTAAGGAAAAATAGTGACTTGAGTGATGGGGTTATGAAATTGAATGAAAACAGATTGAGAAAATGGATTACTGAGATGAAAATGTTTGATCATTGCTACATTTTGGTTTGCTATTTCTCTGTTACAAATTTATGTTTTGGACATACATTTCTTCATGTCAGATGATAAGGATTGCATTTTGTCTTGGCAGTGATTCTTTTTTTAGGGTATTGTCTTGGAAGTGATTTGATTTTGCATAATTTGATATAATTTGGGGCAATGAGAGTTTTGGTCTTGGAGTGGGATTTCACTCATATCACTTTTCCCATAAGTTTATTTGTTACATGTGGAATCATTGCAAACTGACTGTAGATCTCTAGCACGAGATTCTTTTCATTAATGAATATTGTTTAAACATTTCACTTTCCTAAATGGTTTATTCCTAGTTATCGAGTACCCGAACAGCTGCTTATGTTAAAATTAGTGTATCTTATCAGTATATAGTTGCGAAAAGGCATCACTGGTTTGAGCTTTAGAAGATTCATTAAAGTTTTTAAGCACCATATATTTGTCAAATGAATGAAATTGAAAATTTTGAGTGGGAAGGGACTTTAAAATCATTTTTTATCTGTTTGTGTGATCCTCTGATGTCTCGAGAAAAGAAGGGCTAGTACTAACACCAACTTTGAATCATGCTTGCCAGTGGCATTATGTTTATAAAGTTGATGCTTCTTTAACCTTCTCCGAAATGTGGCTTACCAATGCAGACTTTCTCAAACACTGTTGAAGAGAAGGCAAAATGGATTTTCAACAAACTGAAAGGTACAGAACTATACATGCTTACTCGTGTTCACTTGTGTGTGTGTTAGTGTGGCAAAGCATAGACAGGGTAGAAAGTTATCATATATTTGCAAGTCAAGAGAAGTGGCAGCACCTAATTATTTGTACTCTTGAAATGCTTTGCATAGTCTAATTGGTAGGCGTACCTTCCTCCATAAAAAGAGGTCCCAAACTCAAATCCTTCTCGCCAATTCAACTATTAGAAGGGGAAAAATAAAGAGCTTTGCCATCAACTGTTACTATATCTTGAAAATTTCATTTCCTACCCCTTGCCTGAACATTGACATTAGTCAATGAAGGTAAATATCATCAATCTCTGAATGAGGAATACAAACTAGAAATCTAGTGTCACAGTCAACTATCACGTAGTTGCGTTATAATTGACCACCCTGTTTGAATGTAGGAATATATTTTCACTAATGTGATGTTCAATCTGTGATTAATCTCCTCCTCTGGCATGCCTCAGCTTCTTGTTCTTCCAAATTAAGAGTAATTGTAGGTGTGGTCTCTCTTTTGCATGTGTTATTGATTTAATCTTTCTTTTGAGAATAATGTTATGCATGACTTGGTAGTGCTTGCTTTCTCGAATACAATGACAAAGCAATAAAGTAACTTCTTGTAGATTTTTCCATCAAATGATGCTTTTACATCTGGGGCAAATCTGTTCTTTTCCAAAGAATTGTTAGTTGTTTGTATTCTATTAGCTTTTACCTCTATGGTTTTGTTCCTTCTGCAGGAAAGCCACTGAAAAGCTTGCCGGATCTCCTCCGAGAGTACAATTTACCACCAGGGCTCTTTCCCCAGAATGTTGTCTGTTATGAATTTGATGAATCAAAGGCCAAGCTGATTGTCTACTTGTCCTCTCCATGTGAGGTCAGCTTCAAGGATTCCTCTGTTATAAGGTATGCAACCCGAGTTAAAGGAATTCTCCTTAGGGGAAAGCTCACAGTTATCGAGGGAATGAAGACAAAGGTCCTAGTTTGGGTTAAGGTTACAAGTGTGGCAGTCGAAAGCTGCAAGTCCGACAAGGTATGGTTTACTGCAGGAGTTAAGAAGTCAAGACCAAAGGATGCTTATGAAACACCCCGGGATGCTGTCCGAGTTGAAGAATTTTGAGTACAGAATATGCATCACTGTTATTTTGCTAGGATAGAGAGCATAACTACTGCTAGTTATTTTATATAATAACATATTTTTCCCCGTTATTTAACAAGATAAATCGCATTACTACTCAGAAATCAAATCACCTCTTGGAGAGCTTATTTGTAGACCTTGATGGCAGAATGCATCTTAGACTCAATATTCTTCACCCTTTGTTAGTAGTGAGCATTGGCTGAATTGTTGAACTCCAACTGTATTATCTAATGCTTCCAATACTCTTGCCTTGCTGCTTCGCATTTCATTGCAAAAGTGTGATCCCTATAAATTGTTTTTTCTGGCTCTGAAATATATGGCAATGCTACCAATTTTCAATTATGATCTTTAGAGGACTTAAATTGGTGAATGGGAAATTCAGGAGATTCTCTCTCGGTCATGCTACTTGCTTCATCATTTTTGTCTCGATCAACTCATAAAAAGATATTACAATAAATTAATATCATATCAAGTGAGACAAAAGTGTCGAGAAGATGAATA
>NW_018397283.1:325805-332280 GCF_002168275.2 Theobroma umbraticum
CCCTTTCTCAACTGCCATATCAGTATACTCCTTGAAAAGCTCTGGGAGTTATACTGGTAGTATCAGTAATCATTCATCCTTTACTTTCAATAAATTCAAAAGCTATAAGCTTTCAGTTTCTGATGCACTTTGGCCAAAAAATACAAAGATTTGCTGATACATAAACAAAGTTACTATATAAACCAGCAACTGTATCTTGGTAGCAGTGACAGATGAATTATTACAAATAATTGATGTTTCAAAATTGGTGGAGAAAGAATACATGATGTTAAATTGATCTTTCTTTTGTTTTTCTGTTATATATTGCTTGATTTTTACTACTGTAACCAATCTGTCTATCCTAACTTCCTCATCTGCTCACCAGATCAAAGAGAAACTCCAGTTGATTCACGGACAATCTCATATATTGCTATTACGTTCTCAATAGTCAACAAGAAAATGATACACCATTCCAAGAGATCTGACCTTCTATTTTGGATAACTTCTTGAAGGAAATGAATGTTATGCTGCAACAAACAAAATAAAAGTTTCGATTTAGAACCCTAAAGTTTATTACATTGGGAAGAAAATGCCATGTCATTTAGCACACAAGACCACCACCATCATGCAACAAATGCTAAATCCAAATGGCAATGAACAAATACCTAATTAGTTGGTTCTATTATGTGGAGTTCTATTATAATCAATTAAAAATATTACCATGGCAATAATAGCTTTTAGGTCACATAAAGCTCTAACATTAAATTTGACTGTGTAGAAACTAGAGATTGCTACATGGGTAGATAATTTATTGTTTTAACGGAGGTGTACTTGGGCTGCACCTTTGTGCATTTCAGCCTCTTGAATAAATTATTAACACCCAAACTCATAATAAATTTCCGTTTATAGAACTTCAGATCCCCGAAATTCAAGTGCCCTCTCAGTCATTCATTTTGTTCCTGAAGTAGTTATCTTGTTTATGTCCCCTTTCTAGTATGCCCATATGACCATTTTAAAGTATTGAAAAGAAATTCTACGAAATTCAACAGGAACCAAATTACTATTGAGTGTAAATGAAGCAAATGGGTACCTCCACAAATTTTAGCTTGAAATCCAGATTCCCAAAGCGTTGCGTAACCTCATACTCCTCCCGAAGGTACTCATGTATTTGAGCATATTTTGCTTCTCTCCAAGCAATTTCTGATCTGGATAATGAAAAAAAATCAACAAATATCAGGTGCTGCTAGACATTTGCTTATAAATCTAACTCGTGCATCTAATGTTCAGTTGTTCAAATGTATTGATTAAAAATTAACAAGAAATGAACGTTGCCTGTTCTACTCTTAACTTACTGGAGACAAGAAATAACTTCAATGACACTAGAGTCAAGAAGCAACATTAGGCAAAGAGAACCATTTTCAAGCTTGCTGGCTAACCTAAGCCTTAAACAAGCTTATCTCACCAATGGGCAAAACCGCAGATGTACTTCAGAAAAAAGCCTTGAATTTTTTTAATGAACTTTTACAAGAGCTCTTGCAGATTCAAAACTCTAGGCCTATTTGGTCCAATTTGGACCAATATTACTAAATAGTTTATTCCAACACAACCAACCAAATGAGTTTCCAGAAGACGTAACCCACACAAGGCCTACTCTTTACCATATTTGCACAAATTACAACTCTTATTATTTGAATTAGTACACTCTTGCTTTCATCAGCCTACATTTTAACATTACCATAGTCAATTGTTCCTAGATCCATCCTATTGCAAGCTTAACATGCAAAGAATCTTGCAATCATACATATACATCCACCAATATACAGATCTAAGGATAGCACAGAGAGAACTCAATAAGATAATAAATGATGTTAGTCCTAAAAGAAAATGAAAGTCAACACATTGAAGAGACACAAATGAGAATCGACATTTTAAACACCCCATGAGACTGTCACCTTGTTGAAGTCATGCAATAAAGGTTTGTTGAGCATAAGCAACCTTCTTATAAATAAGCAGATTTGATCAACATTCAAGGTGCTTCATAACAAACAGTTGAACATGTCAAGAACGCTAAAGCATCATGTCAAACAAGTACCGGCATCAGAGATATTACCTCTCAAAAAGACCAACTTTAAGAATTACATCAGCCAAATTTGAATTAGCCTTCCCAACAAGTTTAATGAGCTTTGTCCTATCCATTGTGAAAGTTCCAGTCTTTTCCATTGCACGATTTATACCGGCAAACTCTTCAACCATACCATCAACCTGAGAGAGATAGTGAGAGACCATATTCAGTCCCCATAGGCAATACATTGCAGAATGAAGGCTTTTTCAAGCATGGAATCTTTTGGAATGAGAAGTATGGTAGTGAAAATGTAAAAAAACACCTTTACTGGTAAATTGCTAAGTATTTACACAATAAATGCTTCATGCAAATTAATTGAATTACCTGTGAAACAAAATAATCCAATGCAATGCTTTGACCAAGAACACTTCCAATAATGCGGATACTGTCAGTGTCTAAAGTTTTGAGAACAACATAGTCTGGTCCTCCCTGCATATCCTTAGCCAACTGTGGCTGCTCTTTGACAGCATAATCTTATCCAAAAAATAAAAAACACAAAACAGATAATTAGTTTGTGATAAGAATGTACGCCACAGGATAATCTAATTCCATATCTGTTCTTATGAGAAACATTATACAAGGAAATGGAAGAAATAGGACAAATCCCTACCACATAAACATATATTTTTATCATAAACTTCGTATTAATTGGTAGATATGATTTAGCATGCAGTCATAACATGCTAAAGCAGATAGTTTAGACTGTCGCTTGTGCAGTTTGAACCAAAGAACTAATGAATGTGACCTACAGTTTTGTCCACTCTCTCCTCCAACGCCACTAACCTTCACTGTTTCAATGCATCACCATAGCTGATGATATAAATGTAAGACAAAGACATTTTCACACACATAATTATATCAGATTTGACAAAATAGAGGACACTAAATGTACCCCAACCCCCAAAATGAACGAAAAAGATTCTATAGAAATTTACCATCTCTCCTCATTTCTGGAAGCAATCCAGAAGCATGTCTCCGAACTATTTCGAGGTAGCTCTCAACTTCATGGTCCTCAATGTTAAACAAGACAGCAGACCCATACTGAAAAATGACCATGTAACGACAGCTGCTGACTTTGTCCTTCATTCCAAGTGCCTAACGCGAGAGAGGTGTTGTAGAACCGATGTTGTTCAATCAAACAAATATCAAAAGCTATTTGCAGACTTCGCAGATTTCTCACAAAGAAATAGCATAACCAAACATGTTACTCTACTCAATAACATTCTTAATAGACACCACCACATATGTAGCTTATTTAACATACAGGTGACAAGAAAGATGTAATGGACACTAAATATGATGGTAACCCAAGAATGAACTGAGGGTGCTAATGAAATGATCATAACCAAACTTAAATTTCAACATGGCAAAAAATGCTCTCATATGCCAACTAATGAGAACAGAGCTTCTTTATCATAGGTCAGCCTTAGACCTGATTATTGTTAGGAACTATTCCGTCTAACAATTCAGTGACAGCAAAGTCTTTTTCTCAATGATCAAGAACATGACATCAAGCAACGTCTCCCTTATATAGAATAAGTACGTAAGAATAAGTTTAATTGAAGTTGAAAAAACAAAATTGTTTGTTAAACATCTTACAGTAATATCTGGAGGGAAATCACAATATCTGAGGGCAATATAATTTGATGAACGAGAAGAAGGAGGGACAATGTTGCTTAAATTCTCAGCTTGCATACTCTTCAAATCGATACTGCCAACACCATAAGTCTGAGAAAACCCAACTCACCAACAAGAAAAAAGCAAAACCAAATAAACCAGCAGGTAACAAGAGCAAATGCACAAATCAAACAAGCCTTTTTTCTTTTAAAAGAAAAAAAAATCTCATCTTGAATGTCCATTGAACTAAAAACACAATACCCAGAAACATCCAAGCTTCTTTTCTATGAAAAGAAGAGAAAAATCTCATCTTGAATATCACTGAACTAAAAACACAATACCCAGAAACACCCAAGCTTCAAAACTGAAACATTGATTATCGGAGAGCGAACCTGGTGCAAAGGAAATAAGCTTTGATCGGAATCTTCCCGGTTTCCTCTTCTTCTTCTTGGGAAACAAATCCATAATTCTGGTGGAAAAAATCAGGCGACCCATGCTCAGAATCGCTGCTATAAACTGAAACTTGAGATGGGATTGCGGAGAATGGTCTTGTAAAGAGAAAACGAAGAGGTGGGTTTAGAGAAGGGGGTAGACAAAGAGGTTTTGGTCGTCCTTTGAGAGGGAGAGAATGGGTAAGGAATTTTTGAGAAGGGAAGGGTGTCTTGGCTAAGTGGTTGAAGAGAAGCGAAGCAGCTGCTCTCCATCTACCCATTCACTGGAAAAAAGAAGAAGAATGGGATTTTTCTCGACTTTGTCAAATTAAAGTACGAAATCTTTGTTCCATGTTCAAATCATGGAGTTTCTTCGAGCTTTTCTTAGGTTTTTGCCCGATTTCCCTCTTTTCTCTCCCTCCTTTTTCTCTCCACGATTATGGTATTCAGAATCTGTGATGTAACCGAGTCCCGACCATTCTCAGGATGCCCGACATACAGGAAATCCCCAATTAAAATTCAAAAAAAAAATAGTGGGTTTTTTTAATTGGCAATAATTTGAATTTGTATAATTAAGTCAAATTGTTATGGTGACACTTTCATTTAATTTTTTTAAATTATGACAAATTTTCATATTTAATTATTATTGAACGGTTGGAGATTTGTTTATGATGTTATGCAAATATTCATGTCTTATAATTAGTTTTGGCATATGTGTTATTTTGTTTAGAACGTTTTACATGATAAGTTTGTCTCTTTGAGATCCCAGCAAAGGAAGAAGTTGGATGTCTTTTGAGAAAAATTTTTTCCAACATTTGTACCAGAAAATGATTTTTTTAATTCCAAATAAAAAATGTTAAAGAGTTCAAATTAATAAAAAAAATTCAAATAGTCTAAAAATCTTTACTCTTAAAGTCTGTAATATTTACATACATTATCATTTTGTTTACATAATATTTAAAAAAATATATAAAATATTTAAATAATTTAAATAATTTTTTTTATTTTATTACATTCAATTAAATTTTTATATTTGTTTATTTTAAATTAAATAAATTTTTATAATTAATAATTAATTAATATTTATTACTTAAAAAGTCATTTTTATTTTATATCAAGTGATGCTAATAGATAAACTCAAAATATATAATTATACAGTTATTCATAATATTTTATATTACAAAATATTATTAAATATGTATGATAATTATAACCTTTTAATAAGTAAGATTTCTAATAATCATATTTTAATATTAATATATAACTTATATCATTTCAAATATATAATCTGTAATTATATATTTCATGATTTTAATATATAATCATATTATATTATTAATTAAAAATTAAAATACCTATTATATTTAATATATGTATAATTTATTATTATATTATTACATTAATTATAAAATTTTGTTTTATATATATAAGAATAATTATGTTCCTAATAATATGATATTCATAATGTTTGAACTTAACTAACAATTTAATACCTTTGTTATTTAAATATATTAATGACATATTAATTAATAATTTGATAATTTTAGCATAAATTATACTTATACAATTACATATGATTAACAATAATATATTGTCAATTTTTACCAAAATAAATAGTTGGTAAAATGGGTAAAAACTTAAATAATTTCCATCTTCACATGAGCTCGATTCTACTTTGTAGTGTCACCCGCGGGTGGCTTTATTCCTAAAATTGTCCTCGCGAGAGGGGGCTAAAGCGCGAAAATCGTCCTCGCGAAAGGGGCTAACTCGTACGGTTAAAGTGGTTAGTATCACCCACGGCTAACTTCATTCCTAAAATTTTGCTCGAGCCCTTATAAATCTAGTATTAGATTCAGCCTCCTCTCGCCTTCCCCAACGCTTCTCGCCTTCTCGCTAATATTAGCTTCAGTCTCCTCTCGCCTTCTCCAGCTCTTACCCTTTCCATCGGGATTTGAGAGAAAACGGTGTCGTTTTAAGGCAACATTCCTCCCATCGGGATTGCCCATGGACTCGGTACCGTGTTACTCCGGAGCCGCCCGAGACACAAGAGAGCCTCAATTCTGGAACCCCCCAGTAAGCAAAAGAGGCACAGTTTTCCGTAAGAGAGAAAGGGCAATTCCAAGCAGACTCCAAAATGGAAGGGAAGAATGATTGAATGAAGTTTTATTAGTTTCATCAAGGTAAAATGATCTAATTGGATTAGATACATTAGTAGCTTTTAAGTTAAAAGCTTCAATCATAATTTAAAATATAATATTTTATGGGAAAGAATTAAAATTTTAACGATTTTATGTAATTTTATCAAGTTATTATTACAATAATAATT
>NW_018397283.1:332290-333754 GCF_002168275.2 Theobroma umbraticum
AAAAAATAGCCGTACAGCAAATATAGCGATCCGGATTAATGCCCACAAACGGTGCTATGCACTGTTTCAGTGTTTTTGGCAACTACACACGATGATAACTTTATTTCCTAGCAAAAGCTTTAGGAAAGTTGATTCTGTTCAAATTCTCCTTTATTTGTTGTAAGGTTGATTATCTAATCTAATATAATTGATAATTATATTTTTCTTCCAAATGAGGAAATGTTAAAGTATTTTTTTTCTTTTTTTAAAAAAAAAGCAGTTCAGATAGTGTGAATATTTTTACTCCCAGAATTTAAAAATATTCAAATACAAAATCATTATATTATATTTGTTTCTTTATTTTCGGATGCAACCAATTTTAGGACTCCAAATATTTTTTTAGCTTTTAGGATTGTGGGCATCAAATATTGGTTGGAAAGTCTGTGAGTGCAAAATATAAGAATTTAATTTAATATAATAAAAGAATAATTTTTTTAAATTTTTTTAAAAAATATTATACCTTTTCAAAATTATTAAAAGAATTTTCATAGTCAATTATTTTGTTAATAAGTGTTTTAAGAATACTTTGAAATTTGTCATATTCAATAATTTTTTCTCTTAATATATTAAAATTTATCAAAAATAATATATTTAGATATTATTCACTAATCTTGGAAAGTATCTTTAGCAAAACTCAAAATATATAATTATACAGTTATTCAAAATATTTTATATTACAAAACATTACTACATAGGTATGATAATTATAACCTTTTAGCAAGATTTCTAATAATCATATATTAATATTAATATAACTTATATCATATAAAATATATAACATGTAATTACATATTTCATGATCTTAATATATAATCATATTATATTATATATTTAGAAATTAAAATACTTATATATTTAATATATGTATAATTTATTACTATATTATTATATTAACTATAAAATTTTGTTATATATATATATAAGTGTAATTATGTTCCTTGTAATATGATATTTATAATGTTTAAACTTAAGTAACAATTTAATAACTTTGTTATTTGAATATATTAATGACAAATTAATTAATAATTTGATAATTTTGTCATAAATTATACTTATACAATTATATACGATAAACAATAACATATTGTCAATTTTTACCAAAAAAAATAGTTGGTAAAATGGGTAAAGACTTAAATAATTTCTATCTTTACATGAGCTCGATTCTACTATTTAGTGTCACCCGCGGGTAGCTTCATTCCTAAAATTGTCCCCGCGAAAGTGGGCTAAAGCGCACGGTTAAAGCGGTTAGTATCATCCGCCGCTAACTCGATTCCTAAAATTTTCCTCGCGAAAGAGACCTATAAATCAGTCAGCCTCTTCTCGCCTTCCCCAACTCTTCCCGGCTTCTCCCTAATATTAGGTTCAGTCTCCTCTCGCCTTCTCCCTACCATTAGCTTCAGTCTCCTCTCGCCTTCTCCAGCTCTT
>NW_018397283.1:333854-384495 GCF_002168275.2 Theobroma umbraticum
TGGAAGATCCAAGCTTGATGAGTTTGGTGTTCCAAGCAAGTCAATGCCATGCTTATCCTACCCATGACAATCAACTCATTAGGTAATGAAAATCAGCAATGGTAAATGGTGATTAGGTAGTAAAGGAGGATGTATTGTCATTAGCAGTAAGGTTATATGTAGGGTGACAGTGGCTACTGCTTATGGAGGTAATGGGATGGTGTTTGGATCTAGCTATACTCTTGTGGTAGTTGCATTGACTGTAATAAGCAGTTGCAACAGATGCCTGAATAGTATTTCTATTAATGTTGAGTGTGCGGTAAAATTACGAGTGTGGTAGCATTGTGTGGAAGATCTATTGAAAGTTTTTTGATTTAACCACGAAAGAAGGTATGAAATATTAATACAAAATAAGATTATATTAATAGTATACGATCGGTATAGTGTGCCGGAAGTGGAATTTAATGAGGAAGGGTTGGATATATTATTGAAGATCGTTTTGTATAGATATGCTAGTGTTCTTTTGTTTACAACATCACGGAAGCATTGCCAACGAGGGTGAATTCTGGGATTGGGCTATTTTGAGTTTTTGTTCATTTTCAAGGGTGGGGTATACTAATATAAGTAAGGTAGAGAAGTATTGGAGGATATTCTGATCTGCATACTGAAGTGGTCTTTTCTAGTTGTAATTCTTTACAATTTCATTCCCTATAATCCAGGGAAAGCAAACTAATAATAATATTAAAGATATATTTATATAAAAAAAGTTGTCTCTTTTGAAGCTTGAGAAGCAAAGGAAAGTCGGATCCCAACAGGGGAAGAAGTCAGATATGCTTTAATCAAAATAATTTCCTACATTAGGACTTCTTGATATATTATATAAATTAAAATTTTTATTGATATATGATAATGATAGTTAATATTTTATTTTATCATAATAAGTATATAGTAATATTTGTATACAAATTAAAAGATGTATATTATAATTAATAGATATATAATTATACAATTATTCATAATATTTTATATTGTGAAACATTACTGTATAGGTGTGATAATTATAATATTTTAATATGTAAGATATCTAATAATTATAGGTTAATATCAACATATAATTTATATCATTTAAAATATATAATATTATATATTTAGAAATGAAAATACTTGTTATATTTAATACATATATAGTTTATTGCTATATTATTATATTAAACATAAAACGTTGCAATATATATAATAGTAACTATATTCCTTGTAATATAATATTCATAATGATTAAATTTTAATAATAATTTACAGCTTTGTTATTTAAATATATTAGTGACATATTAATTAATAATTTAATAAATTTATCATAAATTATATTTATACAATTACATATGATTAACAATAATGAATTGTCAATATTTATCCAAATGATTAGTTGGTAAAATTATTAAAAACTTAAATATTTCCCATCCCTACATGAGTTCAATCCTTAAATATAGTATAGTAGTAATAATATTAGATTTTTTAGTGAATAAAATAGAAAACTTTTAAATAATATTTGAATGTAGTTTTAAATTTTAAACTTGTATCATTTAAATAATATTGTAACGATGAAACTGGATTCATTTAAAAATAAATAAATGACAAATATAATGAGATGGAATACGATCTTTTACGAGATGAAAATATTTTCAGTATTTCAAACAGTAAGATTGATAAAAACTTTTTTTAAAAAAAAAATTTTACTTCAAATTGAAGGGATCAGTAATAAATTCATAGTTGTTTGTTAGCAGAGTAACAGAGAGGAATGGCTTGCTATTGTAGTCTTTTATCAATTTTTCTAAAACCATTCATTTTCTTTAGTCGATGCTTATGTTAACTTTAATTTTTGATCACAACAGGGGTTCTCTCTCCTTATGTATATTATATTTGGTGAAAATTGAGATTTTGTTTATATATAGTAATGATAACTAATAATTTATTTCATCATAAATTAAAATATCTATATTATAATTAATAGATATATAATTATACATTTATTCATAATATTTTATATTACAAAACATTATTACATTGATATGATAATAATAACCTTTTAATATGTAAGATATGTAATAATCATATATTAATATTAACATATAACTTAAATCATTTAAAATATATAACTTATAATTACATATTTCATGATTTTAATACATAATCATATTATATATTTAAAAATTGAATTACCTATTATATTAATACATGTATAATTTATTACTATATTATTAACCATAAAATTTTGAAATATATATATATATATATATAATAGCAATTATAGTCCTTGTAATATGATATTCATAAGAATTGAATAATTTTGTTATTTAAATATATTAATGAGATAGCAATTAATAATTTGATAATTTTGTCATAAATTATACTTCTAGAATTACATATGATTAACAATAATATATTGTCAATATTTATCAAAATGAATTGTCGGTAAATTTGGTAAAACTTGAGTTCGATCCTACTTCATAACAATGACGTAAGCATACAAAATACAAGCATACGTAATAAAGACAATGTCCAAATCATAAATGTGAATGTTTTGGATCCTACTTCATTAAATGTACAATGTTGCTTCATGACTTTCAGGATGTAAAACTTAGACTTTTAGTGTGTTTTAGTGTGGTCTTTTTCCTTATAAATCTATTATTAGCCCTCAGCGGGATAACAAGGCAAAAAATGGATTTGCGGTATGGTCTTCCACCTGTATTAAATTTCTTCGTCCTTGCGTTCATCAGCACCCAACCAGGCTCCGGGACGTGGGATTGGAATCTCATTATTTCCTCAATCTTTGTCCACCAATTTTCATTTCTGGAGTTGGCATTCCTACTTCTGGCCCTGATGTTTTTACTACTGTTCCTCTTCACCTCGGCCCAACTCCCTATAATCCTCGACCCCATCCGTGTCCGCCTTAGAGCTGGAGATTTCTCTATTGCCTTGGCCACGTCACTTGTAGCCTCACTCTTCTTTCCACCTTCGCTCTTCTGGCCTCTCCATCTACTTATCGTCTTCTCATCCCCCTGGCATGATATGTTCTTTCGTCATTTTAATCACTTTCTGGGGTGGTTTTGTGGTGCCCTTCAATCAGTTCCCACTTATTTCATCACCATCACCCAGAACGAAGAAAGTTCAACCCCAGCTCCTCTGCAAGTCGACGTTGAGCTTGGAATCGTAGACGAACAGCAGAACTTGGAACATAACTAGTGACACCGGAATGGAGTACTTCTCAGCTAGTTTAAGTAAAGTCAGATGGATTGCTCTAGGTTCATCATAGTGCAATGCTTTTAGAATTACTTTATTATTTGCAGTTTGTTGCTTACTCAGTTTCAGTGTTTCTGAGAACTACTCACGATTGATGATTTTGATTTGATTTGGGGAACGCTGATTCAGTTCAGGTTCTCCTTGTTTGTTTTAGAGCCAATTATGTAATCAAATATTATTATGTATCTCTGTAATCCGTTTCTTTCAAGTTCTGTTCTGTTGTTCCCACCTCTGCGGTTTCCGCGAAAAACAGAGCAGAGGTTTTGAATTTTTTTGCTTTGGTGTAAATGATAAAAGCTATGGTGGTCTTCTCAATTTCACTTCCATTCTCTCTGTAAGCGTTTCAATAGATTCAATCAATCTTTCTGACCTACTTATCCCTCTTTTTTTTTTGTCCATTCTCTAAAACCCTTCATTTTTTTGAGTTGATTCTTACATGAACTTTTTTTTAATAAAAATAGATTTTTTGGTCAGACACAGGGTTTCTCTCCTCTTTTGCTTCAATATTCGCACATGATGATTCTAGCATGGGATTTTTAATTACAATGGAGGTTTGATAGGCAGTTACTGTCTAGTATGTTTCTCCCCTTTCCTTTGCCCAACGTCCTATGCAGTTTAGGTGGCGTTTTCTGTTTTCAAAACCCTTTGTTTTCAGAACGGACAACACGGAATTTTACGTCTTATGTCTTGAAAGTGGTAGGTCAAACCAGATGCGATTGGCTTCTACGTCTAGGTTAGGGGCGACACAGCTATGCTTTTGTTCTCAAAGTAGGCCTGAGAGGTTCGTAATTGGTTCACAACTGACATATAAGCTTCATTCAATCTTTGCACGCCGTGATTCTGCCTTGGGATTTTTAATTGAAGCAGGGATTTGATAGGTAGTTTCTGCTTAGTACTTTTCTTCTCTTTCCTTCTCCAACTCGCCCTCCAGGTGAGCTGAACACGGTCCAATGGCGTTTTAAGTTCTCAAAAACCTTTATTTTCAAAATGGACAACAAGGAATTTACGTCTTTTGCCATGAAAGTGGCAGGTCGAACCAGATGCGATTGGCTTTGAGTGTGTAGATCACTTTCTACATCTATACTTACAATAATTTAAAGTTGATCCAGGAAGTTTGTAATTGGTTAACAATTAATATGTAAATTATTTTTATAATTGACGAATTTAAATTTTATTTTTAAAATATAAAATCATGTACCAATCAATAATTGATAATTAATATATAAATCAGATTAATGATTTATTTAAATTTTTAAATATTATATAAAAATTAAAACAATTCCAAAAAAATGATAGAGTATACAAAAGTTTTCATTGAGTCAAAGTAAATTTTTTCAATTTGCACCATCTTTTATCTTCTATATTAATATTTATACACTTACCAGTTTATATCAAATAAAAATAAATTAATATGTATTTAAGAGAATTGATGAAGATTGATACGTTGACAGATCGTATATGTTCAAATAAGGTAAATTTTTCAACAGTTGTAGGCGCCGAGCTCTTTTTACAACCCAACACTTGGTAGAAGTAGCAGCCAAGGACGGAGGGACGACGTTGGGAGTGTGGGCCGGAGGGCAGTGGACTGTGAAAATGGTCACTTTATGAAAAATAAATATATTTATATTAATATATATATATATATTATATTTTATATAAATTAAAATTTTTGTTTATATATTGTTGAGTATCATTAGTAGAATTTTATTATTATTCAGTTGAGTGTTGTAAGATAATTTTTTTCTTTTGAATATCTTTTCATGTTTTATTTATCTAAAATTATAAAATTTATTAAAAATTACTTTTTATTAGTATAAATTAAATTATTAAAATTAAATAAAATATAATTTTATATTATAAATTATTAGGTTCAGTAATTAACATTATAACAATTTTCTATTTATTGATCAAAATTAAATATAAGCATCAACAAATCAGGTAAAACTAAATATAAAAATTAAATAATATATCTACAAAATAAATAAAATAAACTCACAATTTAAAGATATTATTTGACATGTAATATTATTTTTATTAGCTACATTATAATTATGAACCAAAATTATCAAAATAATCAAAAAAAATTAAATATTAAGTATTTAATAACTTAATTTATGTTAAAAATTACTTACAGTAGAAGTCTAGATGGTTTGTTTTCAGAGAGTAAAGATCGTGAAGGGGAACGACTTGAGTTTTTAGACAAAAAAAAAGTTTGAGTTTTGATTTTTTTAGTAAAATCTTAAATTATAGAAGAGATTTTTTTTTGTTTTTGCTTATCTTATTTAAATATTAATACATAAATTATTTTTTGATAAATCATTTTTACTTGGAGTCTTTGACCCCGCTCCCTATAAAATTATAAAAAAAAATAAATTTATTATTATATTAATTACCCTAAATCTTAGATAAATAATATAAAAATTAAAACATTTTAAGAAGTGAGTGGTGTCATGTGACACCAGTCCTACCAATGTGATTCTACCCATGATCTTAATACATAATCATATTATATTATATATTCAGAAATTGAAATGTCTATTATATTTAATACATGTATAATTTGTTACTATATTAATTATAAAACTTTATATATGTATATAATAGTAATTATATTCCTTATGATATGATATTTATAATATTTGAAGTTAACTAATACTTTAATAACTTTAACTCTTTGGTTGGTATATGATTCTCTATCTAAATAATAAGGTTGAAATCTCTATTCTTCACTTTTTTTTAAAAACTTTATTATTTAAATACATTAATAAGATATCAATTAATAATTTGGTAATTTTATCATAAATTATACTTATACAATTACATATGATTAACAATAATATGTTGTTAGTAGTTATCCAAATGAATAGTTGGTAAACTTGGTAAAACTTAAATATTTCCCATCCTTACATGAGTTCGATCCTGCCTCTAACAGAAAGGGTTATGGAATCCTTCATTTGACGAATAAATGCCAAAACTTCCCAAAAAGTTAAAAAAAGGTTATGGAATTCTTCATTTGACACTTAAGACATTTATGAACTTTCTCTAAATCGCCTTTAAGGAAAACTTCCCGAAACTTCAGCCAAGCCCAGCCGTTGTAAACTATACCAAAAGTGAGATTTATGGGTCCCATAACACACGGTTCTAACTCGACATTTATTTATTTATTTATTTAATCAATGAGTTAAATATTTTATAAATTCTTCTAGAATTTGATTTTTGTTTTTCTTAACCCCGAACCCAACTCCTGGAAATGGAACTTGAAACTTAAATTGTGAAACATTACTACATAGATATAATAATTATAATTTTTTTAATTTGTACAATATTTAATAATCATATATTATTATTTTTTTTTGAAAGAGAGAAAAATCCTTATCCTGAATCTTGAATATTTGCAAATAGTGCAATATATCAAGAACGAGACAACAATAGATGAAGTGGTCATAAAAAATCTCAAACACATTCAGTCGGTCGCCCTTCCAATCATACAGAAATGACAAAGGTCTAACAATATAACAAATTGTTATATTATTATATTAATCATAAAATTTGGTGTTATATATATATGTTTAATAGTAATTATATTCCTTATAATATGATATTCATAATGTTTAAACTTAACTAATAATTTAAAAACTTTGCTATGTAAATATATATTAATGACATATCAATTAATAATTTGATAATTTTGTCATAAATTATGCTCATACAATTACATATGATTAACAATAATATATTGTCAATATTTATCAAAATGAATAGTTGGTAAAATTAGTAAAACTTAAAATTAGTAAAATAATTTTCTCTAAATCCCTTTGACTCAAATCGTTCCTTTGACATTTATGAATATTCTCTAAGTCCCTTTGACTCAAGTGACATAAAGTGACTAGAAGAAAATATGTATAAATTAAACTGTGTATATTATAATTAACAGATATACAATTATACAGTTATTCATAATATTTTATGTTATGAAATATTACTACATAAGTATAATAATTATAACTTTTTAATATGTAAGATATCTAATAACTATATATCAATATTAACATATATAATTTATATCATTTAAAATATATAACTTGTAATTATATATTTCCTGATTTTAATACAAAACCATATTATATATATTATAAATTTAGAAATGAAAATACCTACTATATTTAATACATGTAAAATTTGTTGCTATATTATTATATTAACTATAAAACTTTGCAATATATATAATAGTAATTATATTCCTTATAATATGATATTCATAATGTTTAAACTTAAGTAATAATTTAATAACTTTGTTATTTAAATATATTAACCACATATATATTAATAATTGGATAATTTTGTCATAAATTATACTTATATAATTACATATGATTAACAATAATATGCTGTCAACATTTATCAATATTAACAGTTGGTAAATCCTTTGCTTGCTTTTCCTCGCTTCTCTTAATGAATGTTCTCCTTTGCTTGCTTTTCCCCGATATTCTTAATGAATGTTCTCGTTTGCTTGCCTTTCCCCCGCTTTTCTTAACGAATGTTCTCCTTTGCTTGCTTTCCCCGGCTTCTCTTAACGAATGTTCTCCTTTGCAAAAAAAAAAATAAAAAATTCCCTTCGCAGCTTTGTCACAAGGTCAATATTCCATTGGCGGGCAAAGTAACCTCTATTTTTCCCACCTAGAAAATCTATTATTGACTTCAATCTCCTCTCGCGGCAAAAAAATAAAAAAATTATGGATTTGAGGTACAGTGTCCCCCCTGTAATAAATTTGATCGTCCTTTTGTTCTTCAGCACCCAACCAGGCTCAGGGATGTGGGATTGGAATCTCATTATTTCCTCAATCTTGCTCTACCAATTTTCATTTCTGGAGTTGCCATTCCTGCTTCTGGCCCTGATGTTTGTACTACTTTTCCTCTTCACCTCGGCTGAAGTCCCTCTAATCCTCCACCCCATTCGCTTCCGCCTTAGCGCTGGAGGTTTCTCTATCGCCTTGACCATATCACTTATAGCCTCACTCTTCTTTCCACCTTCGCTCTTCTGGCCTGTTTATTTACTTGTTGTCTTCTTTTCTCCCTGGCACGGCATGTTCTTTCATCTTTTTAAACGCTTTCTCGGGTGGTTTTCGCGCGCCCTTCAATCAGTTCCCACTTATTTCATCACCATCACCCAGAACGAAGAAGGTTCAACCTCAGTTCCTCTGCAAGACGACGTTGAGCTTGGACTCACACGCGGCCAGCAGAACTCGGAACATAACGAGTGATGCCCGCATGGAGTATTTCTCAGCTTGTTTAAATAAAGTCAGATGGATTGCTCTAGGTTCATCACAGTGTAATGCCTTTAGAATTACTTTGTTTTTTGCAGCTTGTTACTTACTCCGTTTCAGTGTTTCGGGGAACTACACACGATTGATGATTTTGATTTGCTTTGGGAAAGGCTGAATCTGTTCAAGTCCTCCTTGTTTGTTTTAGAGTCAATAATGTAAATCTAACATTGTTATTGCTATGTATCTCTCTAATTCGTTTCTTTCAAGTTTGCTTCGCGTTGTTCCCAGCTTCTGCGGTTTCCGCGAAAAGGAGAGCTGAAGTTTTGATTTCCTTTTTTTTTCTTAAAAAATAAAAAGGACAAGAAAATAAAAGGAAATTTTGTTTAATTAGGCCTGAAGCCCGAAAGCCACCATCAGGCCCAATTCTAGGTAAAAAGGCCCAGAAATGCAAAAACAATTAAACAATTAATAATGTACTTAGGGAGTAAAATCAAGGAGTTCCACAAAAACGATGTCGTTTTTAACGGCCACATTTCTCCCATGGGAGTTGCCAATGGACTCGGTACTGGTGTTGCTCCCGAGCCGCCTGAAACACTAAAGAGAGTCTGAAGTGTGAAAGCTGCGGTGAGCAAAAGAGCCGCAGGTTTCCGTGAGAGAGAAAGGGCAATTCTAAGCAGACTGCGAAATGGCGATATCCGGGAATTTAAGGGTCGCTGCTACCCTCGCCTCTTACCATCAACACCACCCTTTTCGAAGCTCCATCCCCTCTTCAAAGGTCCTTATCCTTCA
Organism: Theobroma umbraticum; assembly: GCF_002168275.2. Classification (NCBI taxonomy): domain Eukaryota; kingdom Viridiplantae; phylum Streptophyta; class Magnoliopsida; order Malvales; family Malvaceae; genus Theobroma; species Theobroma umbraticum. The sequence continues at coordinate 343,184 of NW_018397283.1, forward strand.
ATCCCAGTTGTCTTACCTCTATAACGACATTTCTGCTAACTTTCTCTGCATTGACTTGAAATATTTGTGTAATTTATCATAGATTTGCTCAATTTTGTGGTCGGTTGCCGAATAAGGTTTCAGTGTCTATTTGAGGGTTAGAGTTGGAGATGATATTCTGAATCGTTTGAATTCCAAGTTTTTAGCTGCTCTTTTCCAACCAAATGGAGAACGAGCTAATTGGGTTTTCCTAGTTTTTGCAGCAGCAGCTGCAGCAACATGTAGCCCTATAAACCCTTACCAGTGCTCCATTTTTTCAATTTCGGCAAAATGTTTTCTGGGTTTTAGTATCTGTCCTTTTATCTAACTATTTTAAGCTTTGTCCTCCTTGGGTTTGTAAGCTTCAATTTTGTGTGCAGTTTGCTTTGCAAGTTTCTACTTTTTATCGAAAATTTGCACTTCATCAAAGTCAAATACATACATGTTCTTGTTGGTCTTGTCTTCTTTCAATCAATGGTCATGACCATGGGTTGATCTTGTTTCCGTCCCCTATTAAGAATGGTGAAATCCTGTTTCCCTTTTAATTTTAGGTAATTATACTTGTAGTGTATTGCAAGTAGAGCCAAATATAAGCATGACTAGGGCATCAAATTGCAAGCTAGGTTATCCTGAGAATATTTCCTGCTGATTTTAGGAACCTAAAGCTCTAGAGTAATAATTCAACTGTTTCTAGTTATCCAACGGTTTCTAGTCAAGGTCATTTTCCATGCACTTGTTTTCATATTGTTGATAAGGATTGGGAATTCAGAATTCTTATATCCAATTTGATACTTGGTATATTAGTAAGTGAGTGCTATTGGCAGATTTTTATCATCCTTATCTTCCTTCCTGCACCCCCAATGAAACAAAAACATTGACACCCTTCTCCCTTCTATATGAGAAGGTATTGTTAGTCATAGATGATGTTGAAACTGGAAGATCCAAGCTTGATGAGTTTGGTGTTCCAAGCAAGTCAATGCCATGCTTTGTCCTACCCATGACAATAAACTCATTAGGTAATGAAAATCAGCAATGGTAAATGGTGATTAGGGACTAAAGGAAGATGTATTGCCATGAGTAGTAAGATTATATGTAGGGTGACAGTGGCTGCTGCTTATGGAGGTAATGGGATAGTGTTTGGATCTAGCCATACTCTTGTGGGAGTTGCATTGACTGTAATAAGCAGCTGCAACTGATGCCTGAATAGTATTTCTATTAATGTGGAGTATGTGGTAAAATTACTAGTGTTTGGTAGCACCGTGTGGAAAATCTATTGAAAATTTTTCATTTAACCATTATGGTGGCAGTAGTAGTCATGTTGATTTTCTCATTGATTTTTGTATTCCAGGTTATCATTTCAAACCAATAGTGTAATTCTTGACTTTGCTTGAGTCTAGATGGTATGGTTCTTTTTTGTGGCTGGTGATGCTTTATTAGTGGCCTTTGTTGTTGAGGGAACATTTTTGCATTGCGATTGGGTATCTGTTTAATTTATCACTTGTCTGACAAAAAGGTTCATTGTTTTGAGCAGAGCACCATCCAGTGCTAGCAGTTAATTGATGTGCTAAGCACGAATAAACAGACTTGGTACCTTGAAATGCTATAGATAAGCGCAGAAATGCAATTTTTTGTATGAAGCCAAATGCTCCATTCTTTTTATTTTAGTCATATTAGATGTCATGTCGTGTCCTGTAATCTTCATTTTTTGAATAGACCATTTTGTCTGTCAGAATGAAGACCTTCATTTGTTAGAAGCAGAAGGATTTGTCAAGTGGACTTTATTATGGATGGAGGATTTAGAAGAAATGCAAATGCATGCTCATATTTTAATTTTTGTGCTCTGCTTATAGGTAGATTTCATGGGTTCCATGAATGGAGGATCAAGTTTTTCCGAAATTAGCCCGAAATGGAATGGAATCACAATAAATAGCCGAGACATTCGTGGTCAAACTAAAAGATTAGCTGGGGTCATGGGAGATTTTAAGTTATCTCCAAATGCTGTAAACCATGAGGTTGAGAGCTTCCTCTTAAATGCCATAAACATGAGCTTCTTTGAGCGACTAAACTTGGCTTGGAAAATAGTTTTCCCATCTCCAGCATCTAAAAGGAGCTCGAATGCAAATATAGCTAAGCAGCGCTTGAAGATGATTCTGTTCTCCGACCGATGTGCAGTTAGCGATGAGGCGAAACAGAAAATTGTTAAAAACATTGTGCGTGCTCTGTCAGATTTTGTGGAGATAGAGTCAAAGGACAAGGTTCAGCTTAGTGTCTCTACTGATTCTGATCTGGGGACTATTTACTCTGTCACAGTTCCTGTCCGGCGGGTGAAGGCAGAATATCAAGTTGCAGATGAAGCTGGAACAATCACAAACATCGAGTACAAAGATACTGGGGAACGGTCTGGTTCTGTTGATGTCAGGTTCGATTTCTACGTACCGGATGAATAAAACCCCGATTCCCGGGCTTAGAATTAAAACATTTGAGTTTGGCTAGTATCTGAATTTTTCTTTCTAGTTTTTAGATGTTTGGGTCTTTAGGTGGCAATGCAACTTTACACTTTATTTGTATATATGAATTTTCAGTAAGGTGATTTTCTCTTTTGCTCTTCTTTCAATCTGTTATTTGATTTGATGATTGGCTTCATGAGACCTCAGTTTGCTGAATCTGTCAATCAACTTGTGTTGCATTATGTTTATGTCACTTAAATTTCAATGGTTAAGCGGCAACAATCATCTTTTTTTTTTCCATTAAGTGCTGATTCTTAAGCTTGATAATGGTGGTCCATTTGCGAGAAATATATTCAGTTATTTGAACCTAAGTACTTTGCTCAAAAAAAAATATTGAGTAATTGAATTTATGTATTTAATTCAATGATAAGCATATGTATCTTTCTGTTCAAATTAGCGAAAGATAAACCTGCTTGATTTTTCTAGTATTTTTTAAATTAATTAAAGAACTCTGTTCAACAATGAATTCTATTCATAAACTAACTTAAATTACTTTTAAACCACTTAATGATAGTAATTTATGAATGATATAATAATTAAAAAAACTCTTAAACAGTTCAAAAAATTTAAAATAATTTTTATTTTTTATTACATTTAATTAAATTTTTATATTTTATATTAAATTAAATAAATTTTTATAATTAATAATTAATTAATTATCGTTAATCAAAACATCATTTATCATTTTATATCTTGTGATATTGATATAATATATTAATGTATTATATATATATATGTGATATAATAATATAATCATATAATATTTTTATCTTTTAAGTTAGTGTCACGTTAACATCACATAATTATAAAATGATAAGTGATTATTGTGATTAACTGTAACTAGTCAATTGTTGAAAGAAAGATTTATTTAACTTAAAATATAAAAGAATAAGGATTTAAATGAATAAAAAAATAAAACTTTATTTGATTTTTTAAAATGATTTTTGAGTTTTTTTAATTTTTAAAGAATATACCTTTATAAATTCATAATAAAAGTAAAAATTACTAATCACTCTAATACTTTCAAATATATTATGATTGCTGTATAAAACTTGTCTTAATTAACAAAAAATGATAAACACGCTAAAAATAAAATTCTGGCTTTTGACTTTAGAGGAACTAAACAGATATGGATAGTTTCGTAAATTCGTTATATAATTTAAATTTACCTGAAACTGCCCCGAGCGGGAAATTTCGAAAATTTCAGCCTTCACAGCTCCTGCCCTCACCTCCAGGTTAGGGCTTCCTTTTCTGCATCTGGTTCCCATCTGAGAGTCCCCGAAGAAACCTTTAAGTTAGGATCAGCTGTTGAAGAATTCGAGATAATTTCGCTTACACGAGTTTATTAACACTTGCTTTTCATGAATTGAAACTCTCCTTGAAAACATTTGAAATGAACGGAACTTGTTTGGAGTTCGAGATCCCGATCCGAGACGCGATTTCTAGGATCCGATTCTCGCCGCAGTCCAACAACCTCCTCATTTCTTCTTGGGACTCCGTTAGTAATCTTCTCAGATGTTTTTTTTATTTTAATTATTTCTATTTTTGTTTGAGTTGCAATTACTCGCAGTTGATTTTGATTCTTTCGATGTGCAGAGTCTTCGATTGTACGATGTGGAGTGTTCTCAGCTCAGATTAGAAGCTCCATCCGAGGCTGCACTTCTCGACTGTTGCTTCCAGGAGGAATCTGTTGTGTTCAGCGCTGGCTCTGATGGCTCTATTACACGGTTTTTCCTTTAAATTGCTTGAATGAATTTCGAATTTTAATTTAAGCTTTCATTCGATTAGTTTCTTCTTTAACTATAGTTTTCTGCTACTACATTGAGTCAATAACAGTTACTAACCGGTTACGATTAGATAAGTTACAGCAAAGTGACTAAAGTGAAGCTTATTTGAGTGGAATTTTGCTTCATATTAGTCTCATTGTAACGCACATCCAATGTGTCATAATGGTTTTATTCTCTGAATTAGGTATGTTGCAACAAACATGAATTTTTATTGTAATTTAATTTCAGGAGCAAGTTAGATTTTTAATTATTATGGCTCTACGTAATTAGATTTCCTGAAAAGAATATTAGCTTTGAATTTATACCATATTCCTAAAAGGTGGAGTATCTATACTTCATCAGTGAAAAAGTTTTATTTTATAAGTACTGAACTGCCTTGCACTTTGGATGTAATAGTTGAGACAATCAAGCAATACATGTTGACTGCTTTTGTAAATGTTTTTTCTCTAGGTATGACTTGCATTCAGGAATCAGTAATAGAATTGGAAATCATGATGATGTAGCAACATGTGTAGAATATTCTAATGAAACACGTAAGTTACCTACCTCATTTCCACTGTCATTTTGGTTGTATTTAAGTTTCTAATTGCAACTTCAGAACTTTTGTTTCAATGTCTACATTAAGATACAGGGATAGAGTATAGCAACTATATTACAATAAACGTAGCTCGATTTAAGTAACTTTGCATATATGGAACTCATACACCAAGAGACTTTCTCTCATTTTTATGTCCTGCAGCTTGTCCTTTTCCTGTTTAAATCAACTAATGCATCTACTTTGGGCAATAGAAACCTGATTGTTACTATGTACATCTAAGGCCATAATCTGTGAACAAGTAATGATGATTACATTTTGTAATTGAATTTTGTTGTAATTCATCTACCTAGGAAACTATATGTTGTGGCATTATCTTAACCCTTCTACAAGCCTATTAACATCTGCGCAGAAGTTATTTCAATTAAGGGCAATTTGTCAGCAATTTAAACCTCTCTGTTATCCTTTGAAGCCCATAACATTTGTGCATCAAGTTGACCTCAACTTAAGTACAAACAATTACATAAACTGTGTTTTTCTACAGGCAGTGATAGAGAAGTTTTAGCTGAGAAATAATTTGGTTTCTAAAGAAAAGGCTTTTCAAATTCCTGCTGTTAGTTTTTGTTATGAATACCTCTATAAAGATGCACCTATTTTGTAAAAAATGTTAACAATACTATTCTCAGAAACTCTTTGTAATTATATTGTTTCAAATAAATGCACAATGTTTTGTGCTCACAATTGGATGTGCTGTGAAGACACTTTTCAAATTGCAAGATTTATTCTGATGAACATCCAAAAAGCCTTTTATACAACCTTAGATATACTATCCCAATGTTTTCATTTCGCTCTAGTAGGAGAAGTTCAACTCCTTATTCTATTATTTCAGGTCAAGTGATTACTACAGGTTTTGATAAGAAGGTGATAGCCTGGGACATGTGCAGAGCAAAACCACTAGCATTCTTGAAAAATCTAGGTGCAGAAGTGGAGTCCATGTCACTCTCTGGATTTGAATTAACAGTAGCTGTTGGATCATCAGTAGATATTTATGACTTACGCAATTTAGAGAGATTAGTTCAATCAAATGAATCTTGTATGGATGTTCAAATACGATGTGTCTGCTCAATTCCTTATTCTAAAGGTATTGTTTCTTTATTTTGTTAGCTTTATAAGTAATTTAGTTCTTCTGTTATGCCTGAAGGGTATGGCTGATGAATGGTCTATAACTAAGCAGTGAATATCACATGAATGAACGTGATGGATTTTAAGCACAGCCTTCTGAGAAATTTGTAATCTTCAAGATAGCAACTTCTGTAGATGGCTTCAACTTTCTTATAATGCCCTTAAAGAAGATTACATGTCCATGCAGGATATGCAGTTGGATCAGTAGACGGCCGAGTAAAATTAGAGATCTCATATCCGTCCAATTCAAACAACATGGGGTCAGTTATTGTAGAATTTTAGATCATTGTAGCAGTTGAACATTGAAAAACATGGTCTGCATCAACTACAAATTTCATTCCATTTATACATGTTAATAACTTAAATTTTAATTTTCATCTAGTCCTAAGCAGAAAAGCATATTGTTTACTAGCCTTTTTTATCCTTTGGCATAACTTTGGAAAAATGGCTTACATCTTTTCATTTCTTATGCAGATATGTCTTCCGATGTCATCCAAAATCAAGAGATGGAAGACACCATCTAGTGCCAGTGAATGACATTGCATTTAACCCATTGTATGTGTTCTTTAATAAGTGGCCTCATGGATTATGGAAATTGTTGCACACTGGCATTTATTTGTTACCTTTTTGGTTTAGCATCTCAGGTGCTTTTGTTACGGGTGATAATGAGGGTTATATTACTGCATGGGATGCTAAAAGTAGAAGAAGATTGTTTGAGGTAATCTTAATTGTTTTTTTCCCCATTTTGTGCTGGTGCATCTTATGATACCTCAGTCTATTAAACCAGTCGTTTTAGTTTTGAAAAAATAAGCTTACACAACTAATAATATTTTTTCTGAATTAGCAAGACAGCCCACAAATTAAATGGATGTTTTTAGAAGGCACATGCTAAGATAACTAGTTTTAAAGGCTTCCATTAGAGTATAGTGAATAACAATTCCAGGAAAATTCTGAGGTTGACTTTATTTGCATTATTAACATTTCATTCTAATATTTTGGTCCAGCCGATTTTTTTTTTCTTTAGAAAAGAAAGAACAAAAAACAAGATGACTATTGTTATAATAGGGGTAGTACTATGTTGATTTGCTTCTCTGGTTCGAAATCATTCAGACATTTCACTGTGAACAACCTTCGCAGCAACATTCTCTTTTAAAAGTTAAACAGCATCATGTCTCCAATTACTGGGATAAACAAGAAGATATTTGAAGGAGTCCCCTCTGGGCTTGGACTTTCTCCTTCATACATGGTCCGCAACTGTTTCCAATAGAAAAATGTTTGTATACCTGCTAACATGCTGATACTAATTGCTTCTCTATCCAGTTAACATTTTTTTTCCTGTTTTCCCTTGCTTACAGTTGCCTAGATGCTCAAACAGTGTTGCATCCCTATCATACAACCATGAAGGACAACTTTTGGCTGTTGCATCAAGCTATACTTACCAAGAAGCCATTGAAATGTTAGTCTTTCTTTCATTTCTTGTACTTTTATTATTTTTTCATGCTATTATGATCTTTATCAATTTGAAAACTGCCTCAGAATCACCTTCAAACTGTTGTCATATTCGAGGCTTTTACATTGCTTAAAACTTTTTGCATGCATCTATGAAGAATCATTGTGCACTTATGGAAGAAAAACACGTGTTGTCGAGGTCTGTAAGAGTTGTACACTGTAAGAGAATAGCAAAAGAACCATATATTAAAGAAGGGTGAGAACCATATGGTGCAATAAAAGTTTGAATTTTTCTTATATCTACCACTTCTGCTTGATGGTGTCTTGTGCTTGCGAGGCTGGCTTATTACCATGCATGTCCTGGCGTCCATAATCTGCCTACTGCATTGAATTAGCTGATAGATGCCATTATGGTTTTTTCCTGAGACTTCAGAATGTTTGACAGTAAGAGTCCTAGAAGATATGCTGCCTCTATTCCCAATTTATATTTTTCCATCAAGCTTTAGAGAGTTTCATTGTCATATATCATGGTGACATGATTTGATAACTCTAATTATGAAAATCCAGTGGTAGTAGGTCTCGTCAACAGTTATTAATTTGTTCATGGACACTTTGCCTGTGACAGAGAAAAGCCCCCTCATATATCTCTACATAAAATGGATGACAGCTATATCAGATCAGTTTCTGCTGGAAATTCAAGTAGGGAATGACTGTACAAATGTGCTTGGCAATTACAGAAATGACCCACATTTACACAATCTTGTATGTATAACTTTCTTCTCTCTTATTCAGAAGATGCTGATTTAACTGTGTCAATGCATCCAAGGCCAGGATGCTGCAACGCATGTCATATTTGTCTCTGAGAAGAGGATTTGTAGATTACTAATTTGCAAATAAGTCTATGCTGTCTGATCAAGATAACAAGATCTTCAAGCGTATTAAATCATTGCATGTTACATTTACTTTTGTTACCCCTTTGCTTATGAATCTTCCAAACAATGGCAGATTTTTGCCCAGATGAATTGTTTCCCGTATCCGAACCAGACTCTAAAAACTTAGGCGCACAATAAATCAGCAGCTAAAGGATTTCCATCACCCTCCCTATGTAAGAACGTCCTAGCTTGATGGTATTTTCCTCTAGTTTCAATAAATTCTTGCATCTGCTATGATCTTGAGAGCATCATGTCTCTGGGATACTAAATTACTAATCGACAACACAAGAGGAGTAAGCACAAAGCTCTAACATCTTTGTACTTAACATCTTGTCCTTTCTTGAAAGAAAATTGTACTTAACATCTTCGCTAGCTAATTTATGTAATATTCGTCGTAACTGTGTTTCTTCCTACCAGTATAATAGGTTATTGCTTGTTGAACTACTAGCTATTGCTGATGCTGTAAGGGTTTGTCGTTTTCTCTTGTTCTTTCCTTTTGCCACATATATGGAAGACAATGAATACTATAGCCTGTAAGTTGGTTGCTGTAGATCTCCATTAATGGATTGATATCAGCTTGATAAGTTTCTCGGCAGTTTAATAAGCATCCTGTCTGAATTTGCTTCCCCAGTTGTGGTAAATTCAAACCGGTTTTGCTGCTTGGACTTAAGGGATCAAGACGTGTGGGTTCAGGTTCTTAACAAATTTTTCTTTTGTTTTTTTTGTCTGAATTTCTTACCAAATTTTTGCTTAATCTTTGTTTTGCATATGCATATGCACTGTCTGGTATTATGAGTTGCTTATTGCTAACTGCACTAGGTATAACTGAAACGGTGTCGAATCCATGTGTCTCTTATATTTATACCCGAGGAGAGTATGAAGTTAGTGATAGAAGAAATTTTATGTTAATTATATTAAGATGTTGAAAATTTAAATATAATCAAAATTTTATTATTTATTAATTAATTTTAGTGTAGAAGTTCGTCTTAAAAATTCAGTTAACAGAAATAAAATCTGTCGGTTTCAATTAATTAATGCAAGACAAAACCCTTGAACCCTGTTATACCTAGTCGAGTAGCGTTCTGTAGTGGAGAAATGAGAGAACAAAAGGAGTCTTCTTTTCGGTGAAGAGTTTGTTGCTTTTGGCTTAGAAAGAAAGTAAAATGCAATGATTAGAAGCAGATAATAATAATTAAAAATAAATATAAGAATCAAATACTTAAAAGTTTCATTTTATTTTGCTAAAAAAAAAATAGTCTCATTACTCTTTTGGCCCTTTTAAGCTAAAAAAAAAAAGTCATCGTGGGAGCAATCGTGGTTTTTTTCTGTTGGTCAAACATCGCCATTACTTTTTATATGCTCATGCCGACCAGTAGAGTATAAAATTTCTATCGCTTATTTAATTAGTCAGTTGTCTTTAGAGAAGAAACGTTAATTTTCAATATTAAAGAAAAAGGACTATGATAAAGAAGTCACCTAACAGTGTTATTTAATTAGAAATGTACTAATTGACATTCAATTTAATGAATTTTATGATATTGTAAAAAGGATAAATTTTATTTACATTTTATATGGTTTTCATTTTTTTCATGTAGTGTCCTATGGTTTTTTTTAATTAACTTTCTGTTAATAAGTTCTGTTATATTGTTAATTTCACTTAACTTAAAATTTATTTCGTTATTAAAATATTTTTAAATCCCAAAAAAAAATTTAATATGATCATTTATTTAATTAGTAATGGGCGAACTGACAAATAGAAAGCTAGCCTGGGTAGTTCAATACTTTAATTAATAATAATATAATCTGTCACATATAATAGTCATCTCCGTAGTAAGTGATTATAAATTTAAATGTCTTGGTACTACCTATGGTGACAAATGAATTTTGAACATTTTGCATTTAATATAATTAAAGCAACCTATCAAATTTTTTATTTTTAAAATATGGATGGGATGCAAAAATATCCAATTGAATCGTGACTGGGCCCAAAGCAGCCCACGTGCAAACATCTCAAGCTCAGCGTCCGTCGCACGCAACTTCGAAAGATATTTTTCCAATCCGATTTACACTGCCCACGATCGGACGGCCCAAGCACCATCCACGTGTTTGATCAGAGTTTGCCACGTGAGAAAATTAAAAAAAATGAAAAAGGATAAATAAAACCCTACTTTCTATAAATTTCCACCGCTATATAAGCTTTGTCTCTCTCTCCTCACTCTTACTCGTTTTTCTCATTCCAATTTTCCTCTTCGAAGTTGTGCTCCTCTCTCTCTCTCTCTCGCTTTCCCCAAAGCTTTTGGATTTTTATTTCTTGAGCGTCGTCATGTCGGACGAGGAGCACCACTTCGAGTCGAAGGCCGACGCCGGAGCTTCGAAGACTTATCCTCAGCAGGCCGGTACCATCCGTAAGAACGGTTACATTGTCATCAAAAACCGTCCTTGCAAGGTTAGGGTTTTCCTATTTTTGATCTATTTTTTTTTTCAAAAATTTACCTATTCTATGCTCCTTTTTTCTCTTAGTGATCTGTAAAATTTTTTAATTTTAGGTCTTACAGATTTTTTCTTCTGTGTATCTATTCAAAATTTTTATGTATAATCCTTAGATCTCCGAATTCGTTTGCGAGTTATTAAGCTTTGATCTCTAATTACTGTTCAGCTAAATTAATATCTGATCCGGGGCTTGTTGTTGAAGTTCTTGTTTTATTTTTATCTTTTTTGTATATCTTGTTCATAATCTAGGGATTTTTCTTATGAATGTTTTTACAGGTTGTCGAAGTTTCAACTTCCAAGACTGGCAAGCACGGTCATGCGAAGTGTCACTTTGTTGGAATCGATATCTTCACTGCCAAGAAGCTCGAAGATATCGTTCCCTCCTCTCACAACTGTGATGTATATTGTCTCTATCTCTTTCTATAGTTTTACTGCCGTTATTACCGTGTTATGTTGTAGTTTTCGGAGGCTAATGATGATGTTTATTGCTATTGCAGGTTCCTCATGTCAACCGTACTGATTACCAGCTGATTGATATCTCCGAGGATGGATTTGTAAGATCCTGCTTTTGGCTTTGTTTGATTGGGTTTTTAAGTTTGATGGCTTTGGATGATGTTTTCGATTGTTATTAATGTTTCAGGTGAGTCTGCTGACTGAGAATGGTAACACCAAGGATGATCTCAGGCTTCCAACCGATGAGAATCTGCTTACACAGGTTAGCCTGCATGTTAAATGATGTCTGGTTTGTGTCTTTTTGCTGTCCTGAATCCAGTGAATTCCTCTTTAAGTTCATTTGGATTGTCAAAGATGGTTTTATCCTGATGTCTATACAATTGGTCTGAAGAAACCAATAGCATGTGATGTTATTCCCATTACAGAGATATTAAAGTGTTGTCTTGTTTTGGTCATGCAGATCAAGGATGGATTTGCTGAAGGGAAAGATCTGGTTGTGACTGTCATGTCTGCGATGGGAGAGGAGCAGATCTGTGCTTTGAAGGACATTGGCCCCAAATAAAATGCCCCTACATCCTCAACACTGCTCATTTGCCCAAGTCTTTGAAATCCAAATGAGACATAAATACTAGGTTTTTACTTCGTACTGAAGGGTTCTATATGGGTTTGAAAAAGTGGGAGGTTATGTTTCAGGAACATCTTGATAAAGATGTGGCCTCCAAGCTAATATATGATGACTTCGCCATTATTATTTAGCCTTCTATGAACAATATTTTTGTTATGTTGTTCAATTACTGTCTGATACCCGAATTTGTTCTCTTTCTTGTTTATGGTTTCATTTGCATTTGCAATGTTACTGGTTTGGGAAAAAATCTAAATTGTTGCCTCCAATCTAATTTCATTTACTACTTTAAATTGTTGCTTCAAAGTTAAAAACAGCCGTGAATTGCTTTGGTGAATGGGCAGACTCATTGCATTTCAATTTCCTTACCCAGCAAATGCAGGACTCAGGGTAGTGATCCTGTTTTGCCCAAAGCTGCAATATGATACTTATTGAGATTTGCTCCAGCGGGGGAAGCAATGATGGCACTACAGCTTAGAATATTAACAGGAAAAATTATGTTTATTAGTTTGCTTACATTGGATTACAAAATTGAGTCCGGAGACTTGTCAAACATTTCCAACAATCAGGTGCATTGTACCAGTCATATGCTCCAATTAAGGGGCAAAGTCAATAAGGAATGTCCACATCAATTTCAACATTTATTCTCTCGAGAGACGAATAACCGTCCCACGCCAGTCTTCGGGTATGTCACGTATCAGTTCCCCACTCAAGGCTCTCAACGAGTGGCCTGTGGCGGCCTGGAAAGTTTGGCAAAAAACATGGAAATGAACTCGATGGTTGAGAAAAAGCATTGAGAGGGACTTGACCATTTTACCTTAACAATGTAGACATCGATTCCAAGTTTTGCAATCATTGCTGCTTCCGATATTTTGGTCTCCATTCCCCCAGTTGTGTCATGGGCTGCTGCAGTTGTTTTAACTGTTTCCACAATTCAAAATGTTTACTCTGGGGCTTGAACCATATTAGGGTAGAAAGCTCTCCAAACAAACCTGAAGATGAGACACATATGTACCTTGCGTATTCATGCTTTGAAGTGTTGGTTTCACAACAGACCACCTCTCATCTTCATCCACGGCTGTTAGAGACAAGAATTCTGTCAAGCCCATCCAGATTTATAAAAGTCATCATATCTGCAGTTAATAGCAAGGGCTCACCGATTTCTCTCAGGAGAACTGCGTTTTCATCTGTTGGTGGGCGGTCATAAACACCCAGAACATCTGTCTTTATTCCATGCTAAATGGAAAACAAGCAAACAATGTTTTACATCCATAACAGGGAAAAAAGGCATTGGAATTCCAAAGGATACAAGAAAGACAACATATTCGGGCTTCAGGTGCTCTGCAAGATGCCGAATTATAACATCTCCACTCAAAATAGTGCATCCCTGATTAAACAAGTACTAATTAGATAGGTTTTGGAATACGAGCATAACAAAATGATATTTGGATATGGCTTAGAGTGATCATACCAGCACATCATCAAGTACCGCATCTCCATGTAAAACCTAGAAAGCATGTAACAGATTAATAATGAATACCATATTAGACAATGTCTAGGAAACTCTAACCAGGATATAATCAGATAGATGCTGCTCTGCTATCAAGCTGAAGTCTGTTACCAGGGCATAGCCAGTCCTATTGTAGAGCAGTAGGTTTCTGGAAAAGGATTATTGGAACCAGTGATCTTAAACCATTGCCACAACCCCTTTTAATCTGTAAGGTTAAGAAGGGCCAGCAGTTGGAACAAAAAGTATTGGGGGGTGAGGGAGGTAGAAAAAGGCATTTGACATTGTTTAACTCCAAAACTTTTATACTTTTTTCTCCTTATGTTGTTAGAAGAAAATCTTCTTACTATGCCAGAGGATACACTTTGAATCACAACATTGTGATTTGCAATTTCTGCAATGTCTATATAACATTCTATTGGGAAAACAAAGTAAATGTTCATGGACATGCTTGCATTCATATGCAAACGCTACTAAAACTGATTTCTGATCCACAAAATTGAAATAAAAAGAAAATTATAGATATAAGAACCTTTAAGCTTGAAAGAGCCTTGTAGATGCTTCCTTCTAAATGAAAATACCATCACAAGTTTGTAGAATTTGAAACAAACTTACAGGGATAAAGCCTGAGTCAATTGCTTTGGCCACCCCAGACAAATCAGCAGAAGCTACCTGAAGAAGCATAGGGGTCAAAGCTTATAAAAAAATGATTCCACTAAGAAGAAATATAAAGGAAAGGGGAAATAGACTCCAAAGAAGCTGATTTAAAATCTAACAACTATTTATGGATGTTACTAACGTTTCTTTCAGAAGTTGACCATCCACATGCATATGGAGGCATTCCGATAGAAGGAATACCCACTGCAAGATAAGCACAAACTTTGTTTACTGATATGTTGCATGTTCAGAGAAACAGAGGGCAGAAAAATGAGACTGGAAAAACAAATAACTGCAATTATTCAATGACAGGCTCACCAAAGCTGATCCCCAATATGTTAAGGTGCAAAAGGCATTTTTATTATATCTAGGATGATGGAGCAAGAAGCATAATACAAAAACTAACAATGTGAAAAATTATGGTATATGAATTTGTAAAACAACTTAATACAAGTATAGTATTCTTAGTCTAAATTTGTGAAGCCTTGTGGTCTGTCATATCTCTATGATGATCATTCTCGTATTCAACAGAAGCCGCACAATCACAAATAATAACTTTAAGAAATTTACATGTCTCTCTTTCCTGAGAATTTTGGTGTTCTTAATATAAAATGTGACATTACATGTGACCAGTAAAATATATATGTAAATTTGAAAGCATTGTTAGGTTTTGTTAGACCTGTCGAGCAAATTAGAGATGATTAAGAAGGTTAAGCTTAATCAGCAATAGCTGTCAGACTTAACATAACCATAGAAAAACATTTGCAAAACATACATAGGGGGACATTGTACCAAGCTTTTAAAGCAGATGTGTTGTGGTAACTAGATCAGTACCTCTAGCTAGTGCTCTGACAATTTCAAGATTAAGGGTTGTCACCTGGAAAAGAACCACAAGGAAAAATAACTATGGGAAGAGAAAAAAGGTTTATGTTCCTGAAAAATCTGAAACAGGACAATGACAACAGGAATAGATGAAACGCAGAAAGCATGATTAAGAAATCAAAACAACTCCAATAGAAAGGTGTTTTATACTCAATTAAAACTAAAGAAAGCCAATAACATCAAGATTTCGAGGGAAATAACAGTGTATCTTACAGAAATGCGTGTTGCAACAAAACCAGCCTTGACTAGAGGTTGCTCCAATCCTCCTCTGTGAACCCCAGATTTGCTAGCCTGAAAATGCCCAAAAGAACCTACAATCAACATAATTACATAAAAAAGTAAGAGCTGAACCATCAATAAAAATCCCATCTTTGAAATGAAATTAAGTCACGAACTCTAGATCACTTCAAAGCTCAACCACGGTAAATCCAATAACAACTCTTAAAACATTCAAAAAGGAAATGATTTCATTGCTTGTTAACCAATTATGACAACAACCCAACTGAAAAAATCCCATGAATCAAAACATAAAGCTATCAAAAAGCTCACCTGCTCCATGCACAACAATGAATCTGCTAAGATCCACGTTGAGCTGACCCAGATCACCAAAATCACTTAAACTAGAAGAAATATCGGAAACTCCAGCTCTCTTACTCCAATCCATCCCAATAACTTTCCTGGAACAAGAATCCGAAATCATTGCTTGCCTCAACTGGAATGAAACTGTTTCAAGATTCTCTTCGTTGATCTTCTCTAACTCGTTCTTACAAGTGATTGCTGCACCTCCTGTTTAACACCCAAAAATCCAATTTTAAAGGAGAGAAAGCAAAAAGGAAACTTTTGCATCAGTAGTATGAAAATGAAACAAGAATACGGGAGTTATGCTCTTGTTAAGGTTGAAAACTTTATGTTCAGAGAGATAGAGACCGAGTTTGACAATGCAACGGATTGTTTGATTAAGCTTGAGTTCTTCCATTTTCGTTGTTTTGGAAACTCTGAGTTGTTCTTCTTCTGCAGCCGGCTTTTGTCCGAAATCCACGACAGCGTCGAACACAGGACCCGACAGCGGCTGAAGGATTGAGTTACTAACTTTGACTCGCTCGGAGATCCGAGTTAAGTCACAAACAAACCGGGTTCAAATAGCTTGCCCCATATGATTGATGCTTGGGCCATGGCTCATATGAGGGTAGCCCACAATGCAGTTGTTAGGTAATGAAAGAAGGGTAAGGTGCTTCCCATTGTTTCTGGAGAGTCACAAGATGAAAACACAGGGAATTTAATGGAATATGAGATTTTCTAATTCTCTCCTCAATTTCCTCACAAACTCAATTTTTGTCATCCCTCCCAATTATAAGGAAACCATTCATCTTTAACAATCATCCATCTTCTTTCTCTTCCTCTTCTTTTCACTTCTTCACTTATATTAGAACGATAGTAAATAAATCTCGTATCTGTTAAGTTAAAGTATTTTAAGTAAATAAGTAAAATAGAGTCACTTTATGTATTGTTGATTGATTTAAAATTGAATATTTATCTTAAAAATTTAACATGATATTAAAACATGTGTTGTTTTTTATTATTGTCCCTTTTATAACAAATTATCACATGTTAAGTCGATTGTCTCTACGTGTGATAAGAAGTATTAAAACGATGATAAATATATCTCATATCTATCGAGTTAGTATCTTGAACTCATAATATAACAAGAGCCATTTTATTTATGATCAATTGATTTTAGTTTGAATATTTATCTTAAAAATTTAACAACTTTGCACTCCATTTTCCCCAAAACATAATGGTTGTTTAACAAATGCACACAAATTAAAATTCAGTACTATCCCTTTGTTTAGCTAAAGAAAGAGAAGAAACCCCATTTCTAAATAAGAAAATGTGTGTAGATTGCCCCTTTTGTCTTCTCATTTGTAACAAATACAACAACTTCCGACCAATCCAAAGCAAAACCTGTCGCCTGGAAAAGTTCCCTCTTCTAGCAATTTGCATGGAGAAAAATGCAAATGGGTATTACAAAACCATGGGACAAAATCAATGTCGGCTTGCCCCTTCTGTAAATGAGAACTGATCAAACCCGGAGGGGTGGCTTCCCCAACGTACAAAAGCAGAAAGAAAATAAAAAGAAATGCAAGTTGGAGCAAGAAACTAGCAAATTGTACGTTAAAAAGGGTTTCTCCTCTTCCTCCCAAAGACGTGTGGCCCTACGTGCACCGCACAAACTCTTCCCAAAGTTTGTAGTATTTGGGGTCACCAATCAAACTCGAAACCTAATAATGCCCACAATTGCCAGCTTGCCCCTTCCAACTTAGGCCCGGTAGTCGTGGCAAAGTGGCTTTGCTTCTTCCCATTACACGTGATTTACCCTCTTGGGACTTTGCTGGTACCCCTGGTGGCACAGAATCTGACTCTCTCTCTCTCTCTCTGCCTTCCAAATCAAGCCTTTTTTACTCATTGGGAGTCCTGCATGGTTTTTTCCTTCCTTTCTTTCACCAATTTGTCAACCTTTTCTTCCTTGGACTGACCTCCCTGATCTGCAGTTTCACCAGGGAGGCTACCCATTCATCAATCTTTGCCTTTTTCCATCATTTTTTCTAGATGGGATTTTCTTTGCCTGGTGAAGGAATTTATATAAATGGACAACAACTTGACCTTTTACAGCTCGTCTATGCCCATTTCCTACCAGAAACTGATTGCCTAATAGGAAAAATTACATTTAAAATTGGAGAATTGTTTTTGTCTATGCCATTTCAATGTTTAAGAGGAACTAAACTCGATTTAACAGTTATTATTTTCTTTTTAACAAAAAGATTCAAAATTTGAATCCTTGCTCGTTCTTTATTCTTTCTTTACATATTAAAAAAATAATTAAAATAAATCTACAATAAAAAATTAATCATAAAATCTAAATATTTCAAAATTAAATCAATATTTTATGTGCAAAGTGAAAGAATAACATAAAAATGTTTGTTAAGGTTAAGGTTTGATGATGAGTTTGGAGTTTGGACAATAGATGGAGTGGTGTTTGATGACAATTTGATTTACCATTGGTTTTTTTTTTTATAAGTAAAAGAAAGAGGATTCGAACTTTATTTTTTAAATAATAAAATAATTACTAATTAATAAATCAAATGCTCGTATACAATTTACTATTAATTTTTTTACTTTGCTTGACCATAAGTTGAGACAGAAACAGATGTTAAGGAATTATGTTATTCCAAATCTCAAGTTGTGGACATTGTTTGTACTTTTGAGCTTGACTGTTCCAAAATGATGATAGGAGATTAGATTACCCTTCACTTTCAAGTAAACAGTCATGCTATTTTTATCTCTTTATTTATTTATTTATTTTATGTTCTTCCTTGCTTCATATCTTGTTGTATAATATCAATTTTCTGTTGATCATATGGCATCAACTTTTCTTAAAATTTATGTAATTTGGATTTTTCCATCAATA
Source organism: Theobroma umbraticum (assembly GCF_002168275.2). Taxonomy (NCBI): domain Eukaryota; kingdom Viridiplantae; phylum Streptophyta; class Magnoliopsida; order Malvales; family Malvaceae; genus Theobroma; species Theobroma umbraticum. The sequence goes on from NW_018397283.1 coordinate 361,671, forward strand.
ATAAAAATGGTATTTTAATCTTGTTTATTTTTATTATATTTCTCTCATTTTTTTTATATAGTTACCCAAGGACAGGTTCAAGCATTTTTTATTATAATTAAAAAATAATAAATTCATTAATATCATTAACTATATAAAACTCTAACATAAATAATATAATTAATAAAGATAATTTGACACTTCAATGATGTCATTTGACACCACTTGTTTATATGTCGATGTGCCTATAGTGACAAGTTTTTAATTTTCTTCGTATTGCAAGAGTATATATAAAAATTTTGATAAAATTTTTAAATTTTGTAAATTTAATTAAAAAATTATATTTTGAAAAAAATAAAAATCATTTGTAGGATGGCATTACTTACTAATTTTAACGTTCATGCTCCGTCATTATCTTTCCTAACTTCCAACCCAACTTTCGTTGGAATATTAAATTTTAAAAAAAATCCATAAAAAAAAATTACTGACGACAAATTTACCCAAACATTTTTAATCTTTCAAATTATCCAATAAAATGACAGATCTACCCCTAAGTACAGCAGTAAAATAGGGTCCCCACCTAATGTGAGCTCATGGGGCATGCCGTGATTCCCAAAGTCGTCGGGGATTGAAATGTAAACAAAAGAAGGAAAAATGAAAAAAGAAAAAAGAAAAATGGAAAAAGGAAAGGGAAAGAGAGAAAGAGCTTTTTAGTATCTGCGGCGTGGACTTTTTGGACTGAACTTGGTTTCAGATCCGCAAACCAAAGGCAAAAGCAAAAGGGGAAATTAGGAAATACAGCGGAACAGAAACAGAAAGACAGGTTTTTTTTTGTTATCGGGTTTGTTTTGTTTTGTGTTTGTTTTGATGTTTTAATGGCTGAGAGCCAAGAGCAGCAGCACCAGCCGTCCAAAACGGTGGCGTCTCAAAGACCCACGATTACTCCTCCACCAAGGCCTTTCACGGAGGCGCTATTCAACGGTGGGTCAGGCATGATGGGATTTAGCCCAGGACCCATGACCCTTGTTTCCAACTTCTTCTCCGACACCGACGAGTTTAAATCCTTCTCTCAGCTACTTGCTGGTGCCATGGCCTCGCCGGCGGCTGCAGCAGCTGCCCAGAGACCGAACTTTCCTCCTCCTCCTACTGCTGCTACCACGGAAGAGCAGGGTGACGTTAGCGGCTCTGGAGGTGGTGGTGACACGGGGTTGCGGTTTAGGCAGAATAAACCGGCCGGTTTGGTGATAGCGCAACCGCCGCCTATGTTTACTGTGCTGCAAGGGTTGAGCCCTGCGAGCTTGTTGGAGTCTCCTGGGTTCAGTGTGTTCTCTCCCGGTGCCCAGGTAACTTTTGAAGTTTAACTTTTTGGAGGGTATTCGTTGAAATGAAAGGATTTTTGGGTAGTAATAACATTTAATATTTATGTATTTGGTTATTGTTAAATTTGCTATGAGTTCCTAATTGTATCGGTTCAGTCTAGAAAGGTACTTTTGAGATTGGGAAGGAGAGTTCCTTAATTCTAAGTAAATGGGAATAGCTTATTATTATTGCTGTTGTTGTTATTGTTGTTCATATGGCAATGTTGGCTATAAAGAAGAAGAAGGTTGGGAAAAGAGGAATTGGGATCTGTTTTGTCTGTTTAGTGAATCGGATTCGTCTTTGGTATCTGAAAATTAGTTTGCTTAAGGTTAATGTAAAAGGCAAAACTTTAAAGAATGGCTGGACAAATGGATATGCAAATATGCTTGGCTTTCTTGTTGGAGTTGTGTTGGTATATAAGTGTTTATATGAGTAGACAGAGGGAAAGGATTTAAGGGATGGTATAAGGAAGAGAAAGGGAAAAGGATATGGCTTTATGCCAAGACCTTATGTTCCTAAGTGGAATATCGTGTAACTTGGGAATTATCTTTAAGAACTAAGGATTTGCTTATCCTTGGTAGTTATGTTAAATGCTGAGATAGTTTGATATGCTGATGCTAAATGTAAAGTCTGCAATGTTTTTGAGGTCAAAGGATTGATGGATTGCTGCATGAAAGGAATGACATACGCTTAAAGTAGAAAGCTTTGACCTCCAAGCTCATTTTCGTGGATATATCTTAATTGAATTTCAATGTGTTGCATTTTGCATGTGGGGAAGTCTTTCTTGGTGGCAGCAATCTCCGTGTGTTACCTGTTTGAATTAATGCCCATATAATAGATGATAAAAGTTTATTTGCTTTAAGTGGTCTCCTGATTGTTATTTTAACATGTTATTGTGAAGGAACATACTATCTTTGCTATTTTAATTTATCCTTTAATTCCATTTGCTTGTTGTATAGCACATAGTGTCTGTGAAAGTAGTAGAGCGAGTACAAGAACAGAAAAGGTTAGTGTTCTATGGTCTATAATCTGTATCTTGTCATCTGAATGTTTGTCCACTTTGAGTGTTTGCATATGAAAAAGATACACATAAATATGTTTTATAAATATGGTTGGTGAATGGTTACCTTTCAAGTGTGTGAATTGGTTGTCCCACTGTCAATTGACTGGAACTTGTCCTATCAGCAGTGTAAAAATCTTTGGATAGCTTTTAGTTGTGTAAGGGGGAGTGCCTCTGATTCACTCCCAGCTATATAGTAGTGAAGACTGAAGAAGATCAAAAGCTAAGAGAAAATGTAGTACTTTGGCCTTTATTTATTAGTAGTTACAATATATGTTTCATACTTCAGTTATTAACCAATTTTCCCTATTTATGAAATGTATAGGGTCCTTTTGGGATGACACACCAGCAGGCCCTAGCACAGGTCACAGCTCAGGCTGCACAAGCCCAAATGCAGGCTGAATATTCATCAGCACCAGCAGCATCTTTGGCACAGGTTTCATCAATTACTGCCAGTACAACCACAAACCAGCAGATCCCAACATCATTGCCAGACTCTAGTGTTACTGTGAAGGAACCTCCCAGAGTATCTCACTCTGATCCGAGATCCCAACCTGCTTCATTTATTGTTGATAAGCCAGCTGATGATGGCTACAACTGGCGAAAGTATGGGCAGAAGCAGGTAAAGGGCAGTGAATTTCCTAGAAGTTATTATAAGTGCACGCATCCAGGTTGTCCAGTCAAGAAGAAGGTTGAGAGATCACTAGATGGCCAAGTAACTGAAATTATCTACAAAGGGCAACACAACCATCAACCTCCTCAGTCAAATAAGCGTGCAAAGGATAGTGGAAGCTTAAATGGAAATCCAAATAATCAGGGAAATTCTGAATCAGCTTCCCAACCTCAGGGTGGCAACTTGAACATATTGAAAGAAGGGACATCTGCTTATTCAATGTCTAAGAAGGACCATGAATCTAGCCAAGCTACAGCTGAACATCTTTCTGGGACCAGTGATAGTGAGGAAGCAGGTGACAATGAAACTGTTGCTGATGAAAAAGATGAAGATGAACCTGGCCCCAAAAGAAGGTATGTAAAAATTTTACATAAACCTATTATATGCTCCATTGAATTGGTGATGAAATCTCTAGCCAACAAAATTTCATCTTTATGTGCAGAAGTACAGAATATAGGGTCTCAGAGCCAGCTTCTTCACATAGGACTGTCACAGAACCTAGAATTATTGTGCAGACAACAAGTGAAGTTGATCTATTGGATGATGGCTATAGGTGGCGCAAGTATGGACAGAAAGTTGTCAAAGGCAATCCTTACCCAAGGTAATGCCCCTGCTTGTGGAAAATAGAAATAACTATCTACTGCAAAGTGGTTCATTCTTGGTTACGTGTCCTGGGTTGTTACTCGTCTAATCTGAACCATTGATTCCTGGTGTCAGCTTTACAAAAGAATTTTGGACTTTTTGGAGTGATAACAAATAGAAAGCCTCTTGAGCCATTGGTCCTAAAAATTGGAAAATACAAATAGGATCAAGAATTTATGAAAATGGCTTGTGGTATCTTATGAAGAAAGGTAGTCATTAACTGTCTTAATATGTTGGATTGTTCCAACGCAAATATCATTAGCTGTGTATATTTTTACTAAGAAATTGCATATTGGTTATGACATATGTTGAAATTTTCATCTGGTGTCTAACCTTTTCAACCTTAGACAATGGAGACATTTCTACATAGACTGTCTTTGCCAAAACCTCTCAACTGTTGGGTTGTTGTTCTGTTCAATTGGTGTGAATGTGTTTATAATTCTATCAATTTTACAATATGTCTGATTTCCATTTGGAAATATGACTACCTTTTATGTGATCTATTTTGGAGCATTCCTGATGCATCTTTTCTGGTTCTACAGAAGCTACTATAAATGTACAACCCCTGGATGCAACGTGCGTAAGCATGTTGAGAGGGCTTCAACAGATCCCAAGGCTGTTATAACAACATATGAGGGAAAACATAATCATGACGTACCAGCTGCCAAAACTAGCAGCCATAACACAGCCAATAGTAATGCATCACAAGTAAGAACACAAACTGTAACTAACAGGGCAGATTTTGGGAACAATAGTCAACAGCGTGTAGCACATTTACGGCTAAAAGAAGAGCAGATAACATAATTTCTACTGTGCTTCAACTATGGGAAGGGGCAGGATAGCATGAGTACAGCATGGAAATTTCCCATGTATATCAGGCAAAATCCATGGCATTTTGCCAAAGTTTGTAATTCAACACTGGCAGCCGATGTTTTAATGGAGGCCATCCACCCAACAGATATGATATACAAAAGAACCGAGGAAGAAACATATGAGAAGGAAGGCAGTTTGGAACAAAACTCACTCGGATTGAACTAGGAGGGGCATTGTTGTTGTATGTAAAACTAGTTTAGAGGGCATACTGTATTTAGTTTCTGTTATTCCGTGCATTCTTTTTGTACATGGAAATACTGAATTAATGTTGTTTCATATGATTGTTGACTGATAGTGTATGAATCTCAAGAAGTTTTAAATTATTTATAGCTCATCTCTGCCAAAACCTTTGGGTAGATTTTGCTGCCTACCTTATGTTATTGTTCTGTTGGGGTGCAATATTAGTGTTGTGTACCACTTTGATACCAGTTTTAACTTTATCCTTGTGCATAAATACCTAGAGCTGGTCAACTTTGAGATGTACAATTAAATTGGCTTGAATAATAAAAAATTTTCTTGAATTATGTCCGTTTATACAATTAAAAGTTTTTTATTATTATCGAATTTTATTAATTTTTTGATTTGTATTTGTAGAATTTTTTGATTTTAATAGAAAATTTGATGATCTTTAATTGATATTTTCTTTTCATATAGTATATGACATGATATAATTCATTTTACATTAACTGTTATTGTCAAATAGAGAAAAAAAAAAGCTTAAACTACCCAAACACGTCCTAAACATTAAATTTATTTGTTTTTTAAATTTAGCATATGGTTGTTGTAGACATCTCTATTTAATAATTTAAAATTTCATACAACAATCTCATATCAAATAACTTCACATCAACACTTACAAATATCATGTCAATGCTTGATCATATCATATGAATACTACTATTGTATTATTCATGAAATATCACGTTATCATTGTCATACTATCAAATTCAATATTACATCAATAAGAAAATACCACGTCAATGTAACCAAAATACATGTCCGCATAAACATAAAAAATTTTAACATTATTAATAATTGGACTGACATTATTAATTTTAAAAAATACATAAATTAAATTTTAAAAATTATTATACAAAAATTAAATCTATCACTTTAGTAACGTACAGAGATAAATCTCCCAATAACTCTCTTGAACCAACATTAGGTACCATACAACAGATTATGATGTCTAGATTTTATGGTAATTAGCTTGCTGGTGAGCATATAGAAATTACAAAGGCAGCGGATAAGAAAAGTAACAATGTAAATGAATGCAAAGAATACTAATACAGATGATTTAAATGATTTTTAAAATTTACCAACAAATTTTCACTTTCGGATTCAAAAAAAAAATGAAAATTTTTCTTATATTTTATCAAATACAAAAATTTCTTTCATTTTTTTTTCCCCGAACCTTTCGTTCTCTGCAGGTATTGTTGGATTAAATGCATCAACCTCCTGGTGTCTGTTCAAAATTAATCCTCTTTGACTGTTACAATGGTAGGGATTTGGCCGTGATTTACAAAATCAATCTTGTTCAAGCGCAAACAACACAAGGCTTGCTCTGGCAGTTCCTCTGGTTTTTGTGCCTGACAACATTAACATATCACATAAGTTTGGGCAGTTCCCTTGATTAATTTCCTCATGTTGCAATCCATGGCTGCTTAAAATTAGAGAGAGAGTGGCAAGAATTTACCTGAATAGTCAAACCCAGATTAACTATTCCATTCTTCATGCGTTCTAGGAATGATTCAAGTCCTTTCCTAGATATGTAGCTAAACCGGTGTATATCCAGGTCAATCTCAAAGTAATTGGGTCCCTGGATGACAAAAACAGAGCCCACAACTTGTTAAATTTGGTCATGATATCAGTCAAAAGGACAAGAACAGTGTGAAGTGTAAATCATTGGACTGCGTTGCATATAATTCAGCATGTGAAAGCAGCGGAGAAATTAACTGTGAAAAAAGAAGTTATTGAATTACCTTATAGAAGTTGTGTTGAGGCCGTGAAAGCACTGGCTTGTCGTTATAAGCTTGAATAAGCCTCCTTTCGGTAGAACCTAACTGGAGGTCGTCTGGGTTAACTAAATTAGCCATGATTTTTAGCCTCTCTCTGAAAGGAACGGTGGACTCTTTCGCAAACCCTTTAACCTTTTCCATTTCATCGTCAACAAATTTCTGTAACAGAGTACAACCATGACCATCAACCAAAATGGTTTCCAAGGTGGAAAGAAGATAAATAACCAAAATATGTGACAGATGCCATTTGCCTCTGGAAAGAGTACGTGATTTCAAGCAAGCAACATGATTACAAGTATGACAATTGAAGTTTCATTTGAATGGAAATATATGGACGACAATTTCTGCTGCTGGATCAGTTAAAGAAATAGATTTGATTTCTTTACTTAGCCCATTTAATATGGCAGGACTCCAATTCTTTGTCAGTCAACATTGATTCTAAAGTTGTATGAGAAAATTGGTAAGGGACTACCTTTATGCTGTCCTGGAAGTGAGCGGATATATCTTTGTCAAAAGTCTCTGACACCTTAAAATATAAGACAAGGCTCAAGCCTTCGCCATTGGCATCACCAAGAAACATGGTGGCAGGATAAGTAGGCACCTACAAGAAGAAAACCAAACAACTTATAAAATCCATAAAAATGATACAGTAACTAAGATGTAAGCAAATTATATCAATTAATTTTTCCATTAGCACTCCCAGAAATGCCAGCATGAAACATCTACTCTGTAAAACAACTTGATGTTACTGCTTTATAGCTAATTTGTTCCAAATCATTGTACCTAGCAACGATGAACTAGCTGAAAACTATTCTTTCCTTTTCTGTCTCCTTTTTCTGGGATTCATTCTTTACAAGCAATTCATTTACTTACAACCTTTTGTTTCTTTCTTTTCTGTAGATGACTCTAACTGTGACTAACTCTAAGCAATCAAAATCAAGAGAATTTTAAGGTATGTAAGATATGCACAAACATGAGAGAGAGAGAGAGAGAGAGAGAGAGAGAGAGAGAGAGAGAGAGAGAACCTGTATATTAACAATCAGAAGAGCAGGTACTTTTTCGTGTGGTTTTACATTTGGCAGTTCAAGGTGCTGAGCAATGTGATTCACTTTCTGTGGGCAGGCAAATAAATCAACCCCGATTGGTACATATGGGCTATAGTCTGGAGCAGGGAACTTCTGTTTATCTCTGCATGATAATGTCCAACCTCGATGAGATACGAGAAAAACAAAAATAAAATCATCCATTAACAGTTCCAGATATGAATGTTATGATATGTTGTGGATGACAACAACTAAACGGCTTGCCTAAAGTAATTCTCGCCACGGAGCATAAAAAGTGAAGGAGAAATCTCTGACCAGCTTCCTGGAGTTGGTTTCTCTACCGAGCAAGGAATTAGAAGTCCTGCTCTGGGACGGTACAAGTACCTGTCAGCTGCACCTGTTATCAACTTGTAATTAGTTCCAGCCAAAAGTAAAACATATGCAATTTTACACTCAATAACAAGGGCAAAAAGGTAATTACACTGTACTGAAGTAGGTTCTCATAAAATGCAGTCTTAAATGCTAGATTATTACAAAAATGAATAATGAAAAACAACAGGTAAACTCCCTCTACATCCAAAGCCCTATTCAATATTTTGACATCAGGCATATATTTCCAATCAGAAGTGAATATTCTAAAGATCTAGATGTTAAAAACTTATATGCAACAAATCATCAATTTCTAAATATTTAGTTCATATCTTGCACTACTTTAGAAGTATACTTCTCATAAATTTAACAATAAAACTTGCCATCATCTTATAATTGCATTCTTAGTTCCCATAATTTCAAAAGATGTACCAACTTCTCCTAGAAAGGGAAATAGAAATGATAACCACCTAGATCTCATCTCAATTAGCTGAAGTAGCATTAAGACATGCCACTGCATCATAAAGGCAACTCATTTTATTTTTGTATATATACATTTATAAAGGATATATTAATGCTATGCCTCACACAAATATCATGAACAATGTCTAACTATTTCTGTCCAAATGTTCACACAAGATCATTACTTACAAAATTCTGTAATTTCATCCCCTTCAAACGATTTCCTCTTCACAGAAAGCATGATAACTGTCGATTTTTTTATGCTCTCCTGGGTTTTCTCTCCCAAATCAACTGTGCCATCTTTCAGGCCCTTAATGCTGTAACTTTCATAAAATCCTTCATACTTAGACACATTATCTACAAAGCATGATGCACTTTCATACTGAAGCAATTGCGCATTTGAAATATTCCCAATTGCATTACCTACTGAAGAAAATGCATCTGAAGGCAACAGCCAAAATATTAAAAGTGTAAGCCTTTGTGACCAGTCAAGCATCAGAAATCATAATTGAAAGAAATGATCACTTGCTTACAATGAATGCAAGCTCATTACCTCCATACACACTACCAGAATCATCATCTGACTCAGACTCTATAATGCTAACAGAATCAAACCATACTTCCTCTTGGCATATTCCTGCAAAATAATTGCATTTCTACAGTCACCAATTGTTCAAAGTGACAGTTGTTTAAACCCCATTAATAATAGCCACCTTATCTCACAGATTTCAATATGGTAGGAAATACTCTCTTAGTAAGGGCACAAAAGGAAAAGTATTGAACAGTTTTTAAATTTGAGAATTTAGAGTCAGAAGTCTCTAGGTCGCCAAATCCACTATATTAATTCGGCTTTACCTCCATTATACAGTATAAATTGATCTGTTTTTAGTTTCCAAAAGACTTTAGCATATGTCAATAATACTGCTAAAAGAAATGCATCTCACTTTCCATCAATACATTCATGCATGCATATGTATGGATGGACGGATGGACGCATGTATAACTAAAAGCACAGTTCTGGATTATGGTTATCAGATATTTTGTAAAAGCAAGAGATGGATAGAAGAGACCATTGGTATCAATTTGACTGCGGTTCCATTGTAGCTGGGTTAGATGAAATGTCTTACTAGACATCTCAGAGCGCTTGCAGGTGGTTGTAGCACCCTTCTCAAAATCAAGATGAACATATTCACTAACAGCAAAATCTCTCATACGACTCCCAGCATCACTCAGCCTTTTCATAGGTCCATCAGGAATGGAAGCAGCGATCTTTCCATGGCGCTTGCGTGATCTACCAAAGTGTCTTTTGTATGGTTTAGATCTTGTGTTTTCACTATGTACTGAGATGCAGCTACCCATTATGTCGATATTCTTTTATAACGACTGCTACTAGTGAAGCCAACCTCAAAAGGAGCAGGCACAAAGCATATAAGCTTCAACAAAACAGCTGACCTGTTATATAATACAAGAAAAATGTCAAATGTTATTTTAAAAAATGTTGTAATAAAATATCAAAAGGCATGGTATCCAGAAAATTCCCAAACTGAGGACCTTAATGTCATTGTAAGAAGACAACCTATCAATTAAACATGCACAAATGCAGCATAGAACTTTTCTCTTTTCAATATCTTTCTATGTATTTCTGAGTCAAGACTCAAAAAGCTAATTGGAATTGTACTGTTTTTCTTTTCTTTTTCTTTTTTAAATGGAAACATACTGTTTTCATATAATATTAACAGCTAATAAGTTGATACTTTCAGAAACCAACAACTGAAGGAGGCAGCAGTTCACCATAAGAAATCCCTTACTAGTTAGGAGTTGGAATGTTTAAGAGATTCACCCTTTAGAGCAAAAGGGAGACATGAATTAATAGTAACCAAACAATCAGCAATGTTGATTCGTTCTTTAAAAAGTAGTATATTCAATCTTCTTAAAACACATCTTTCCTGTGTAAAATGCAAGTCGACTCCTATGTGGCTACACCCTACACCTAATCTCCCTTAAAGGTGATAAATTCATCAATACTTCAGGCTAACAACCCTGCAGTCCATTGCATGACCAGGAATTGCACAAAACTAATAGAAAATCACCGAGCCTTGCTAAACTTAATGGTATTCACTATCTATTTGCTTCTCCAAAGAGCACAATTTCTCCCCTTTCAGTTCCCTATATAATACAATATATGGTAAGAACAATCTTCTTTGTGAGTCAACTGCATACCTTCAAGTTATAAGTCATTCAAAAGGAGGAAGTACGCCTTTGGTGCAGCTCCGCTAAGCAAGCAAAACCTTATCAGGGGCAATACGTCACATTGAAGTGCTTAAGAAATTTGACAGAAACGAACACCGCCCTATCTGCAAAGCAATAATACTTTAATAAGTATCACTCCGGGCTAAGAACATATGATTATGTCTGAAAGAAATAAATTTGAACACAAAATACCTGAAAATTAAGAATTAAAAAGAGAAAAAAAATAATGCAAGACTCTCACTTCACACCATTTTAGATCATAGAATAAAAAAAGATCCATGAGAATATATTAAACCAATAAATCCTTATCTAGGGAAAAGAATACTAACTTCAGTTCTAATTAAATATATGCTAAATTTAAATCAGAAGAAAAATGAACAATAAAATGATCATATCAAAAATCATTAAATTTAAGGAATATATACATATATAAATATATAATGCTAACTTCGGTTTCTAATTAAAGATATGCTAAATTAAATCAGAAAAAGAATGAATAATAAAATGATCATCTCAAATATCATCAAATATAAGGAATATATATATATAATTAGCAAAGTCGTGAATCAGTAATACGTTCAAAGTTGAAATCATTGAAGCATGCAATAATAATGATCAAAACAAACAGGAGGAGAGATCATGTCGTAACTCATAATGAAGTTCGAAAAGGAGACCGAAAACAGAAAAAAAAACACGTCGAGAAAAGGAACCTGAGGAGAGAGAAAGGTCAAAATCCCGGCATGGACGAGGGAACATCTACCGTTCCGTTCCTTCACTTCGGAACTTCGAAGTCCTCTCCTTCCCTTTCCCTCTCTCTCTCTCTCTCTTAATCTCTCTACCTGAGACAGAGACCGAAACAGAGCTGAAAAAAAAAAAAAAGAAATACAGAGAAGAGAGGGAAACGGAAGAATTGTTGTGACAGTCTCCGTTATAGGCGGATCCTATATTGCCAAAAAGTCTCTCCTTTTAAATCTCCCTCTCTCCCTCTCTCCCGTTCTGTTTCTCATTCTCCTTTCATTCAATTGCTCTCTGTTTTTACTATTTTTATTTATTCATTTATTTTGGTTTATCGCCCGAGATTTCGCGGGCATTATAGCTCTTTGTCTTTACTCCCACGTGGCATATTTAAGGTAAGTAAAGAGTAATTCCAAGCTTTTCCTTCCATGCATTGCTTCGTTGACTCTGTTTCTCGTTATTATTAACTGCTTTGTCTCTGTTCCTTAATTTAATGAATTTATTAGGTAATAATTTAGATAAATAATTCTACCAATTTAATCATCAGATAAATTATGATAAGCTAAGAACAAACACTTGTTTATCTTATCAAATACAAATTAAACAATTAAACAAACAACCAATTCAAAATACAACATCCTTAATCTCGTAATTAAATTAAATAAAATATTTTAAAATTATTTATTTATTAATATTAACATTGAGTACGTAGGGTTAAGTATTAAGTCAAATGTCCATAATCGAAGAGAATTGAATAATTAGATCTTAATGCTTATAAAACCAAAGGTTCTTATCAGCGAAACAGTAAATGGCATTAAATTTTAGCTATAAATAATTGGGAAGCTATCATTGAAGTAAATCAATCATAAAAATCATATTATATACCATTAAGGTAAATTAATCAACACCAAGAAATCATAAAAAAATTTATCAATTAGTTATCACCGCTAAAGGCTCTCATGAATCTATATTTTTTACTCGATTATAGTCGGGCTAGATAACTCGTTTTAATCCTAAACTAGAGTGCAGGTGTTAAACATTACTTATCGATCATCTATAAAATTTGAACTCCTAAATACTTACTAAAACACTATTTAATTAATTCAAAATTACTTATGTTAAATCGAACGATATTATCAAATGAGTCAAATCATAATCGATGAAGCTTTCGGACATTGTTACCATATTATTACCTACTGAAATACTATTTAATAAACATTCATGGGATTTTTAAAGTATCCCAAAGGCAAATAACCCAATAAAGAGAGACTTAAATGATGTTAATGGTGTGTTAGATATTGAGATTCCAAGCATCCAAAACCAAACATTCCCATCAAATTGTTGGTTATTTTGTGATTAAGTTGAAGAAAATCGAAAGAAGGAAAGGTCTCAATCATGGCAGGGTGGCCAAAAGGGAGGTTAGGGGCGGATTATGCTCTCTTTTGTGCGCGTCCGTGTGCAGCAGCAGCAGCTGCTCCACGAAAACGACTCGTCGCAATATGAACTCAAAGCCCCCGAAATCAAACAATTGAAAACGCCAATTCAATTTTGGTTTGTTTAATATAAGGTTCTTTTTCTTAAAATGATGGGACATTTATAACAAACTAATTGTTTTATAGACCAAACATATATAATTTAATCAAAAGGAAAGTGGCAGCTCTATTGTTTTTAAAATAAAAAAAAGGAATAAATCTTAAATACTTGCATTAATTTACAACATGATAGATGTTGCTTTAAATATATATATATATATATATAATTTTTTTATTTAAAAAGATAATATCTAAAAAAAATTAAACTATTTCAAAAAAATTTAAATAAATTATTATTATTTTTATAAATTCAATTAAATTTTTATATTTTTATTTTGAATTAAATGAGCTATTATGACTAATGATTGATTAATTATTAATATTTTTATCATTATATGTCACATGACACTAATATAATATGTTGACATATTATAATGAATGATAACATAACATAATGTCATGATCATTTTTATTTTACATATCAAATATCATATCAATATTACGTGACATGATATATTAACTTGATTAAACGTAATAAAAAATAAAAAAAATTAAATTTTTTTAAATAATTTAAAAATTATTTTCAAACATTATACTTTATATATATGAAAAAAAATTCGAGTTATTTTCACTAATCACATTATGAAACACCATAGGTTTGGTACACCCCAATTGTTAACCTAAAAGGAAACTAAAAGCCAGTAGTTTTCCCTAAATGAATTCCATGAGTTTATGACTGATTTAGGAGCATGAAGAGCATGATCAATTATTTATAAACAACACCAAGATTTCTCTCTCTCTCTCTTGCTCTTTCTCTTTTCACAAAGCGTGTGATTACATAAATAATAATTAAATGAGAAGATCTCTTTTATGAATACAAAAGCAAAGGGTTCTTAAAGTAGCAAACTTTAGATGCATGCCCACGCAACCATATTTAAGCACAATGATTAGTTTATTTATTTGTTCCTGATTTTGCCTTTGGTTAAGTGCCATAATCATTGAGAGTCCCCCAATAAAAGAAAACTAAAGAACCATTCTTTGGTGTTTAAGGTGGCTCCAATGGTTGAATTGAACCAGTGTGGGGAGGAGTGGTTGAGCCGTAAAGGAGAATTTAGTTTAAGTCAAAGTTTGTCTCCATCACACCAACCTGTTGAAGAAAGAATCAAACATGGCTGAAGCTGCACTGCAACTTCTTTTCCTCAAGTAATCAAAGGTTAGGTATTGGAAACATACAGGCCACTTCCCACTCTTTCATGGTCACTAATTATGTTTAGGGTAAGTTCTACTTCCATCTCCTGCAGTATCAATTTTTCTCATACAGTATCTTACATTATTTCTTTCAATTAATGGTAAATTTTGTTCGAAGAAGAGTTACTGTTAATTTTTCTTAATAATATTACCAAACTCATTATAGAAAAGACTAATCAAGAAAAAAATTGAAATTATAAGAAATGCAGGTGAAGGTTATAGTAATAGAAGTTTAGACTTATCCTGTATTCTTATAGAGAGTAAGACTAAGGATTAATATATAAAATAAGATTATTTGTTAGGTAAGCTAGCTAGAAGTAGCTAGCTGCAAATGATATAGAGCAAGGGAACAATGAAATATGTCAGAACAAAAAGAAAACATAGGTGGAAGACTCCAAATTAAATTTTCTTTTATTTAATCTCTTGTTTTGCACGAATTAGACCAAATCCAAAGACCTGATCAGCATCAAATATATATATTCTAACGTTGTGGAAAAGAGTTAGTGGAGGGTCATCTCAAACCCCACTAGCTAGCAAATTAATTGTGAGTCTTACTAAGTATAATATAGGACTCAGTAATCACAAAGCTGAATCAAACAAAGACATGCACACTAACTCACCTACTCAATTATTTTGTCTTTAAACTTAGCTACAAGAGCACTGAGCAAAACCTTTTCAATCTTCTTCTCTGCCTGTCCAAATCCATACCAAATTTAATGGAAAACCTAGTAGTAAAAAACAGGGCTAGAGATGCCTAATCAGAAAGCTCCTGAGGGCTACATCATTTTTACTCCAATTATTGCACAATTTTGAGCTTCCAGGAGTTTCAGGAGACTGATATTATTGTTCCAGGCCCCTGGAATATTGTACATTTAACATGCGAACCTGACAATAGTTCAAGATCCAAGACTGGGGAAAGCTTTGTTTTCATGGGGGTGGAAAAAGGTTTTGACAACAGCACTGAGCAAAACCTTTTCAGTCTTCTTCTCTGCCTATCCAAATCCATACCAAATTTAATGGAAAACCTAATAGTAAAAGACAGGGCTAGAGATGCCTAATCAGAAAGCTCCTGAGGGCTATATCATTTTTTCTCCAATTATTGCACAATTTTGAGCTTCCAGGAGTTTCAGGACACTGATATTATTATTCCAGGCCCCTGGAATATTGTACATTTAACATGCTAACCTGGCAATAGTTCAAGATCCAAGACTGGGGAAAGCTTTGTTTTCATGGGGGTGGAAAAAGGGTTTTGACC
Organism: Theobroma umbraticum; assembly: GCF_002168275.2. Lineage (NCBI taxonomy): Eukaryota > Viridiplantae > Streptophyta > Magnoliopsida > Malvales > Malvaceae > Theobroma > Theobroma umbraticum. The sequence goes on from NW_018397283.1 coordinate 377,169, forward strand.
ATAAAGATGGCAAAGCATTAAATTTTCTTTGTGGGTTTGAAACGTATGGCTTAATATCTCCAGGTGTGGGTTGCACATGGTGAAATCTCTTTTCAATTTATTGAGATCCGTACTACAAAACTGAATTACTTCCTGCCTGGCCTTCAATGCATATTAGTTTTAGGATTACAAGATTTGTCTCAAGCAGAGTTAAGTGCATTGAATATGATTGTCAGGAAAGAAAATTACTCGGTAAGAGAAACAAAAGGATTCCCAAGCAGCTAAGAAGCTTATATAGGGAGGAAGATATGAAGGAAACGAAAATCAAACTCCCAACATTAGTAGCACTGGAATCCCATTTTGCTACTGATTTATTTTTAGGGTAAACTCTACTCATTTATTGTGATTTCAATTTTTTTTATGTGATATTTCGTGAATTTATTTTTGAATATACTCAAAAACATAGTAAGACATCTAATGTAAAATTGTATTCTTTCTATACATAGACAATTTTAAGTAGACTTTACAATTCATGTTATCATGTCACAAACGTGATAGATCTAAGTAAAGCATTGACCTAATACAGCCACAAAAATTAACTAATTCAATACTTCATGTGATATGAAAATTTGAACATTAGAATCACTTTAGCCCATAACATATCACAAAAATTAACTAATTGAGTACCTCATGTGACATGAAAATTTGGACATTGGAGTTACTTTAGCCCATTACCCAAAGCACAATTCTATGTTCTGAAAATGTTGTAAGACCCTGATATCAGAACATGTGATTGTTCAATCTTTCTTATGCATCTAGGTAGGGTTCCATTGAAATTGGAAAATAGATAACCTTCTTCTTCTTTTTTTTGTAATGATTGGGGTTCTCATTCCATAACAGTTTGCTGCCCTGCTTGTTGCTTGTTCGGAGTATGGTGGGCCTATTGCTTGACCTTTTAAAGAGGGAATGCCAGCTATGTCCTGTAATCTTATCAATGCCATGTCTCCCATCTTCACAAGAACCAAACTACATGTTGAACCATGCCCCTTTTATTTGTTGCTAAGTTATTTTAGCTTAGTTGGATCTCAATATAAAACAAAACTAAGAATGAAATAGCAGCAATTGCCTTTATAAGTGGTCTATTCTTCTTCTTAAATGGGTTAGTACAAGGTTGGAATTCTTGCCTAATCTGTAGGCGATTACCTAAGCCTTTGGGCCACATGTTGGGTGGAAGGTTCAGGCTTGTCGTTTGCTTGGGCTTATAAGCCATGGCGGTCAAGGATTTGGATCTAAACATTAGCCTTTTGTTATAGTCAGAACTTCTTTTTTAGTTACCGTTTTCTGTAATCTCGAGACATTATTTACACTTAAAGTGATAATCAATTCGAGTTTGCTCCTGAGTTATTCCAAATCAAGTTAAAATCAACTTAGACTTAACTTGTTAATTCTCTAATTAAGCTTGATGTTACTTAATATCTCATTAGCGTAATCGAGTTTTTATTTTTTTTAAAAAAATATATACAAATGTTTGAATTAATAAGTAATCTGATTAGATTTCTCAAAACAACTCAAATTTGAAAATAAAAAAAAATCCATCAATTTCAAGTTAAATTTCAACTATTCTCTAATTAAGTAAATTTATTATAAACACGAGAATCATTAAATTTATATTTAATGCATCATCAACGTACAAGTGTTATAAAATCATTATCTTCTCTCTAAAAAATTAACTTGAATAAATGTGCAGCCTCTACGTTTATAAACCTCTCGAGATCTCTCTAGCTATCCAACGAAGGATTAAAATATATTCTTACCTTTTTTAAAATACTTGACACGACGCGAACATGCAGCGACTCGAGAGAAGTTCATATGGGAAGAGGCTCAGGGTATTTTACCCAAAATTGGTATAATTAAATGCTGCTCACATGTTGGGTGTAAAGTTCAATAATGAAATGCACCCACCCCACGCCTTTGTTTTATGTCCCATCAAGCAGTTTTTGTGAGGGTTGCTCCCACTCCCCCCTTCAAATCAAAGCAAAATGACCCCACTCTTCTCATTACACAAATGCAGAAAAAAAGGTCAGGTTGTCAATTGTGCCAATAGATGCAATAAAAACCACCCCTGCCTCTGTTTCTGTTAGACAGAGGGAGAGAGTGACCTTTCCAGGCCCCCCCCTTAGTTATTATTAGACAATGTTCAAAATGAGACCACATTTCCATTGACATGTCTTTCATCCTCAAAACTTTGTCCCTGTTTCTTTTGCTTTTCTATCTTTCTTTTTCTTTCTGTGCCTCTTCCTGGTCTCCAAAACTAGTTGAGGGAACCAGGAAAAGGGGAGAATGGAGGGGACAAGAGGAAGAGGAATTGGATTAACATGGTGATGGATTGAAAGGAGAGCTCAGTCCAATTTATTCAACGGAACCACTTCTTTTATAAGCCCAAAATATGCATCCAAAAGAAGTGCTCACCATGGGCCTTTTGCAAACCAAACCAAGAACTTGAAGGGCAGGTAAGCTAAGCACCAAGGTGCCGGGAGGTGCTTAGACAAAGACTGGAACTGGAAGTAGAATTTAGATCTTTGGACACATGGTTTAACTGTCATTGATTCAAGTAATGGGTAACTTAAAGACCCTAACTCTAAATTCGGGATGGATACACTAGGTTATGGAAAAATTCAACAACTTTTATTATTATATTTATTCATATATATTTTTAAAAGGACTGAAAGTTTAAACATGTTATACTTTTAAACGTATAATTATATGTACTTTAATTTAATATTATGAAATTTAATCGATAAATTTTTCCATTTCTATATTCTAATTTAAATAATGCCTCAAGACCCTAGCAAGGGGTAACATCTTTTTTTGTCATTGTTGCCTATCTTTTAGACCAACTAAATGTCTAGTCACTTAGGAAATAATAAAAAAAAAAAATTATAAGAGGATGTAATGCAAAAGTTTGGAATCTCACTTTTTCACATCCAAAGTGATTGGATAATGAAAGACTCGTGGTGATTGGTGACAACAAAATGAGAAAAAGGGGAGCTAAAGTTGAAAGCAAATGAAAAATGAAATAACTTGAGTCATAATTTTTTTTTTCTTTTCAACTGATTTTTCTCTTTGCCTACAAATTAAGCAAAGCTTATAGTAATTTGAGTATGATCATTTATTTGATCTAAGTTATCGCTTTCGGCTAAAAAGGGATAACTTTAATTGTCCAATTTTGGGTCCACGTCCATCACAATTGTGGTATCAAAAATGGATTACGAAACGCTTTGAAAAAAAAAATCCCAAAACCCTAATAATTTGTTTGGACTTTTTATATTAATGAATTTTTTTTTTAAATAAATCGATTGTTCGGTTTTCAAATTAGGTACGATGTTTAGTATTTTCAAAAAAAAAAAAGAATATCAAAATTAAAGTTGAAATAAATTATCGATAAAATATGAATTCAAGATGAAAATATCACTTATTGTCAAAACGAATTACTTACCGATTGAATAAATATATATATCACAAATCTCATAATAATAAGAGATAAATATGAGTTCTGAATTTATGAGTGAGAGATTTCCTTCATTTAATAAATATTTTTTTTAAATTAAAAATATAGATACGAAACAAATGATATCAAAATTTATTTAACTATTCACTACGTGAGACTTTTCATAAAATATATTAAGATCAAGGTAGACTTAAACCAAGATTAGTGTATTTCTTTTATAAATACAAAAGTCCTCCATCTAATTGTGTATTTTATTATTTTATACTATTTCAAAATCTTATTTGTTTTTTTATTTTATTTTGATTGAAATACTAATTTTAAGTGAAATACTTTTAATTTTGATGTCATCTTAAGAATAAATTTTGTAAAATAAAAATAAAATACATTATTTTCATAATTTTATATCATTTGAACAAAAAAGAATATTCAATTTAAAAGGCAATAAATAATAGAACAAAATCCATTGGCAGTAGTACATGTAAATGTTTGGTAAGAATCAAAAAGTAACCAACCAATGGTCAAACACCGGAGGAGGAGGGTGAAGTTCTTTGGTCGTGGGATGATCGCATTGATGTCTGTCACGGGTATCAATCACGTGTCTCTAAACATGCTAGTCAGCTCTCACGGGTCATTTCCACCTTTATTTTATTTTATTTTAAATAATCTTTTTTTTCCCATTGGTTGAAAAATTTTACCCCATCAAGGATTCGTCCACGTCCCTCCCTACCCTATGGAATTAAATTTATTAATTTAAATATTTAATTAAGTCTTCCCATCTGGCGTTCCTCGTTCCTTTGTTTTCTTCTCCTCGTTTTTATGTTAGCAACTCAATGTTCTTCTTCTAAGTTCCAACCGTACATTAAAAAATAAATAAATTTTATCTTTTAATTGCATTTGGTACAAGGAAAAAAATCTTATATTATAAAATTATGTATATTATAAAGATGAATAATATATACACACACGATTAATGAATATATAAAAATTTATATTTTATTACGGAATTAATTGCTACTGATATTAGTTATGATTAGTTTAGAAGTTTAATTTATTTATAATTAAAACCTTATCGATTTCAAATGAAAGAAGTTAGTACATTGCTTAGGGACAAAAAGTCAAATGAATTCTCAAGTTTTACCTAAACACGTGATTAAATCATTGTATTTTTATTTGAATATAATTCAAACCAAAATTTAGAATATCCATGAGTTTATATAATAAACAATATAATGAATCACATCTTTAATTTCATTTTAAACATGATTCATGATACTAAAATGATACAAAGTTAAGTATTTGAAGTTTAGAATTATAATATTTCGTATAATAATTATGTTGTGTAATTATTCATTTTACTTGTTGTGTTAATAAGAGATAAGATTAGTTTTGGTATATGAACATAAGTATTTTCTTATTTATTAAATATGTTTGATAGTTGAAAATGTGTGATATTAGAATAAATTCAAATTTTCACTGATATAAGATTTTCGTGAAAAATATAAAAATTGATATAGATTCATACTAATGAAAATATTTCTTTTTTATGAGTAAAAAATTAATGTAACAAAAACAATATCCTATTAAAAATGATAAAATATTATAAATTTTATATTAATGAAAATTAAATTAAATTTATCCTATTCAATTAAAACACCTAACTTTTGGAATCACAATTACCAAGTTGTTATTTAATATATAAGAAAACATCATTCGCTCCACCGAACCGTTTGACTAAGCAAAAGTAGCAGCTGCGTGAACCGAAGCAAAGCATGATTGTTTTTCTCATGCAAGAGAAGGGGGGGGGCTGCATTGACCTTTGTGAAACCTTTGCACGTATTAAGATGTTTCCGTCTTCTCCTTCTTGGCCCAAATATGCTTCTGTCTTTATTCTTAAATTATTTTATTTTTTATTTTATTTTTCCCATATGTCAAAGGCAATAATAGATTGGAAAAATAAATAAAAATAGAAGAAAATAAATAAATAAATAAAAGGGTGGAGAGGATTGAGGAGGGACAGATGCAGATCCAAAGTAAATTAATGCATTGGAGCCTAATTATGTCAGACGCCGTGTACTTCTACAACGCCGTTTTCACTTTTCTTTGGTTTTACTATTGCCTGCCTCTGTTTCTTTCATCTTTCTTTCTTTCTTTTTTTGTTTTTTAATTTTATCCCGATCCTTTTGCTATTACCAAGACATGATTTCCACGCACCTAAGCAACATCATGGTCCATAGCCCTTTAGGCATCCTTCTGTACCCAATAATGCAGACAAGATGATAAAAATTATGTAAAAGTAATTTATATTAATTTATTCTTTGTTATAGTAAAATTTAAAACATTATATAATTTAAATAATTTTTTAAATAAAAATTTATTAATTAAAATTTAAATAATTTTTTATTTTTATCTTTAATAAAATCATTATATTTTTTAAAATTAATTAAATAAAATTATTAATTAAAATATTATATATCATTTAATATTATATAGCATTGACATAAAAAATAAAAAATATAACTTGATAAAGTAATTATGTCATAACAATATTCATTATGAGATATCATTCAATTGTGTTGTAAAAGTGTGCAAATAATTAAAATAGTTAGTTCGATTTAAAATTTTTTTAAAATTAAAAAAAAAGTAATTTTTTTAAAAAAAACCACAATACTAAACCGAAAAATGTTGATAACCAAAAATCGAACTATTGCGATTAGTTTGGTTCGATTACCAAAAATTGAAACTTATGAGAAATACACTAAAATAAGATATATGTTAGATATCAAATAATGTTTGATTTATTTATTTGAGCTCAAATCCGTATGATTTTAAACATAATTTCTTCCCACCTTATCTTAATTATAATAAAAGTTAGAATTTTTTAAGAAAGAGACTTGTGTAATTAATAAAATTGCCTCTCTTTGTATAAACATTTTTCACTTCTATTAGTTTAGTTGAAAATTTTTTTAATTAAAAATTAAATCAATTAAACCATTATAATTGAACATATTTAATCGAAATAACTAAACAACAAACTAATCAAATAAAAAAATTAAATTTATTTTAATTTGAATTTGTAGGTTCTTGATCATTAATATTAACGTGATATAAAATTATAAATAATATTTAAATTAATAATTATTTAATTAAATATAATAAAAATTAAAAATTTATTTAAAATTTTTAAAAACATTATTATTATATCATTCAGAAACTTTGATCACAGGAGTGGTATGAGAAGAGCCGCGCTGCACAGGGCAGAATCTCAAATATTTAACAAGAAGGAAAAATCGTCACCACGTCCAAAATCTGACAAGAAAATGCCAATTGCGCTTCTCAAAGCTTTCCAAAAGAATAAAAAAAAATATACTCCATTAATTAATTTGTACCCCATTTCTCCTTCCCCATCCCGTCCTTTCTCCCTGTTACGTCACTCTCCTTCCCCTGTTGCCGTTAACAGGATAGAATCTAACGTAACCTCTCAATCCTAAAGTTTCTAACTTTACCAGCTTCCTTCAACAGACCAACCAACAGTTATCATTCTTCCACCGGCCGCAGCTAGCAGCGGCAGCCCTTTCTTTTCTTTACCCCATCAACAAATATTTTAGTATCAAGAGTAGAAATCAAATAAACATGTTAATTCAGTCTTTTTTAACCATCAAAACTAGTTTTCATGTATGAATTCTTCACCTTCATGCACAAGTTTGCAGCACTTTTTTGTTACTTTCTATATATTATAGTATTATAGTTTAATTAATTACAACCGTTATATTGTTAAGATTTTCGCTGTCTCCAGTGATACATCATTATTGTTTCAAAGTCGTTTTTGATATTAATTGTTGC
>NW_018397283.1:384595-390000 GCF_002168275.2 Theobroma umbraticum
GCGGAGATTGAGAAGGAGAGAGGGAGGAGGAAGAGGACGGAGAGAGCAAGGAAGTGGCGGGAGTGGGCGTTGATTATGCGTTTGGATTCTGATAGGATGGTCCAAAGGTCGATGTGGACAGGCGGTGGTGGTGGCGTAGCCATGGCGGTGAAGAAGGAGAAGATGAAGACTGGAAGATTCTGATCCAGGAAACGGATTATAGCAACCAGGATGCTTTGTCTTTATGTAGCACTTGTTCATTTATCCTATGGTTTCGAGACAAGTCAGACACGCCAAAGTACGGATTATTTCTAGATTTATTTCATTATTTGATAAAATTTACTAATTTATCTTTATATTGAATTTAATAATTAATTATTTTATATTACCCATACTTATATGTCACGAGATCATTACTGTCTCTTAAAAAAACTAACCGTATTTATAGTGTCAATGTTTATAAAATTTTAAATAAAATATCTTTATTTTATAAGTTTTATTCAAAATTTTAAATAAGTCTATTAATTTTTAAAATATACACTTATCTAAAAAATATAAATCCTATTAATAATAGAGAATATAAATAGATTAAAATATATTTTTTTCTTATTAATTTAAAAAATTACATATACAATGTTTTTTGAAAAAAATAAAAAAATAGCTCAATGCTCCTTTATTTTTTAAAATTAATAAAACTTATATAATAATAATTTTAAAATTAATAAAAAGTAAAATTATACTTTCAATATTATCACATTATATCAAACTAAGAAATACTGTTGATTAAGTAACAACTAAACCTATATGTGGAATAAAAGATTTTTTTTTAAACGGAGTGTTTAAAATTTTTAAAAATTGAAGTATTTTATTTTAAATATTTTAATATCTCTTTTTTTATTTGACGTGAGTGTTTGATATAGGATTAAAATTCTTTCTCTTTGTTTTTCAAAAAGAGAATTAAAAAGTATTTGAAATTGTCGATAGGGAAGCAGATGAGCATCCACGATGCACCTCGGTCAATTTTGGAACAAGAAGGGCTGATCCGACTTAGGGCATGGATTGACATGGAATTTGGATATGGTCCAAGCTTGGGCTTATGATACACCTATCGAGATATTTGTCGCCATGATCATGGTTAATAGCATGCGCCGTCTCAGCGCGACTCGACACTTGCGTGCTCTCGACTTTATCATATACGTATAGTTTAATTACAAAATGAATAACAAAAATATGGAAAAAAAGGAGTATATGACTATTCCTTGTGGAAAGCTCAAGATAAGGAAACTTATAATAAGTTATGGTGAATATGAATGTGTCAAAAATCAGCTTCCATGACTATTCAATTCAATTGGCTTTATAAGTCATGAGTATTAATTTCATTAGCAATAAAAATCAATTTTGATGGTGAAATTCATTGTCGAAGTGTCCACATAGTAAATTTTTTTTGTTGTAAATTTAAAGAATTAGTCAAAATTTCAAAAGATCGAGAAGAATGTTTCTAAAAGTCTTTAAACTCTAATATATTTTTAAAAATATGAAATAAAAAATAAAGTCTCCTCATTTTTTATGTACAAATTTAATTTTTAAGGGTGTTTTTTTTTTAAAGATACACCTATAATGAAGTTAATTATTTGATCAGAAAACTAATAATTAAGTTGATTGGGCCAAGCAAGCTGTCTCATAATCCAAAGGCTTATGTCTCTCTTTGGGCCTTACAAGCATGTGTTTCAGCCCATTAAATTTGATATTGGGCCTCCAATCCAGGTGAATTAAGCCCACTAATTAAACAAAATAATAATAAAATAATTGACAGAATCTTAGCAATTTGATAGGAGCTTTGAGAATAAAAAAATACAAGGAAAAAATGAGTGGAAATGTGTTAGAAATTGGAGAAAAAATGAAAAGCATTTCCCCTATTTTGTGAAGGAAGTAATATAAATTAAGTCAAGCTTGGCAAATGCTTGTATTAGGTTTGAGAGGTCAAATAAGGTTTTTATCAAAAAAGATTTTATATGGTTTTAGGGAAATTAGGCCTGTCGATTGGGCTGAAAGTGCATTCCTCAGCCTCGAACCCGCTTCCTCAATTTCCACTCCATCCTCACCCCATGGGGATTTATTCGAGAAGGAAACCCTTGCTCTCGTCAATTTTTTTTATGAAAATTTAAAAAATTTAAATGTTCAATTATTTCTTAATTTATCAAATAAGAATTTGAATAACAATCATTTACAATTAAGTAAAAACATACAAATATACCAAAACAAATACAAACCCAAATTAAATTATACACTTTTAAAATGATATTTTTGTCATTTCATAAATACAAAAATCTATAAAAAAAAATCAATAATCTATAAATTATTACATATGTTTGTTCTTTTACTTCATTGTTTACCCATAAATTCCATTTAATTTACGTAACAAAAAACTACTTAGATTTCGTTTGATCGAAATTTTTATTATTTATTTTATATTTTTATTAAAAAATAAAAAATAATAAAAATTTATATCAATAGTGAGCATAGAAAGAGAAACCACAATAACTAAATTGTTGTCACAAATGAGCTAACAAAGGGGAAAGAAAAGGAAAATTAGAGCAACTGAAAGTGGTAAGACGAATCTGTTCCTTCTCATTAGGGAATGTGAAGAAACCATGGCCAAGGCTAACGGTAAAAATGATTTCCATATGCTGTTTTGTTTCAAAGACCACCGACTCCTATGTGAAAAGTCTTGTTTAATGTTTACTATTTAATTTCATCAAAAGCCCAATTTTAATCCAAAACCGCTGTCACCTTGCTAAATATGAGGCCCTCCATGGTTGTAACCATCCAAAACCTGTCGACGTTTTCCAATCTTGAGAGCCCAAACTTCCCCGTTTCGAGCTGTTACAGACTAACGAACGCCGGCACCATGGTGTAGGCACCCCAAAAATGGCAGCTAACTTCGTTAATGGAATAAACTATAAAAAAGCTTGCGGAAGAATTTCATGCACACTATAAGGCCAGGGGTCAAATCCACAAAACTCAAACTAGCACGTTTTCTAACCGATCCTTCTTCTTTTTTCAGACATTTAATGATCGAGAATTTCCCTCCAATCCGCACAATCTGCGTGCTTGGCACTTTGGATTCCCCCGTTTGAGTATTTTCACAGTGTTTTCTTCGTGACTTCTCAGCAGTTACAGAGGTGGGTCTAGCTCTTTCAGATCTGATTTACACTTTTTGTTTCTATCGTTTCGAATGTTTATTTAGCTGCTGGGATTGGTGTGTTTTCTGGGTATTGATCAAAATGGAGATTGCTAGCGTTACTTCTCCACGAATGAGATTAGATCACCTAGAAAAAGAAGGATCGAAGGAAACCCATGGGGAAAGTTTTGAGCTAGAATCATCTCGTAATGTTAGTGATCATAACCACCAATTCCATTCCATGAATGCATTAGAGATCTTAAGAGAAACCGTTAGGATTTTAAGGTACAATTCGGCCGGTTTTATGATCATTGCAGCTTTGTTAATTTGCCCGGTATCTGCAGTACTTATGTCAAATTTGCTAGTGGATCATTCCATTGTGAAGAGATTTACCGTTAGGCTTTTGTTAGTTGCCAAAACCAGTGGACTCCCATTGAGATCTTTCATCAAACAGTCGTGCCAACGTTTTGCTGAGACGGCTGTTTCCTCAGCAATGTGCTTCCCTTTGTTCATCACATTGTCTTTGTTATCAAAAGCCGCGGTGGTTTATTGTGTAGATTGTACTTATTCAAGGAAATCAGCCGATGTTTCGAAGTTTTTTGTGATAATTCGAAAGTTTTGGCGGCGGCTTATTTCTACATATGTGTGGATGTGTATGGTAATTGTTGGTTGTGTAACAACTTTCTTCGTTTTCCTTGTTGCGGCATGTAGCGTACTTTCTGTCATTGGCTTTACACCTGATTTAATTGTGTACGCAGTGATTATAATGGGGCTAGTGTTCTCGGTTGTTTTTGCCAATGCTATTGTTGTCTGCAATATTGGGATTGTAATCTGTGTGTTGGAGGAGGTTTCGGGACCGCAGGCATTGCTTCGTGCTGGTGTTCTAATCAAGGGGCAGACTCAGGTTGGTCTTTTGATATTTCTTGGATCCACAATTGGGTTGGCATTTGTGGAAGGGTTGTTTGAACATAGGGTAAAGACGTTGAGTTATGGAGATGGGTCTTCTAGGATCTGGGAAGGGCCTCTGTTGGTTATAATGTATTCATTTGTGGTACTTGTTGATTCCATGATGAATACGGTTTTCTATTTCAGTTGCAGATCTTATAGTATCGAAGCCTCAGATGGTGAATGTCAATCCATGTTGGATACTATAACTGTTTCCGCTGAATCATTGGGTGTTCAATGACATCATCACAGGCGTTGTTATGTTATCAGCTAATATTTCTTGTGCTCATAACATGCAAGGTGGAACTGCCTGAGTAATTCCAATCCCAAAGCTGGGGTGCTGAAGAGGAGTACTTGTTGTTGTTTCAGTAAAACTCCATCGAGAGTTTGCAGCTCACGACATGCTTAAGATGATTCTCTCAACTCTTCCAAAGATATTCATAGCTCAGGTGCATAAATTTCTTGTGATTTACCAGACATGGAAATGCAAAATTATATACAATAATTAGATTCATGATCTTTTCATATATATATATATATTCATCAACCATATCGGGTAGAATCTTTGATTTAAATGGTTCCAATTCAAGTGTTGGACCATTTCATGTTCCTTTCTCTACCCTTGTATTTTCCTTCTGAATTCTTTTAAATTCTTAATAAAATAGTCAAACAATAGAGCTTGGAGTATTAATTGATCTTAAGAATGATTTTGAGCATTGAGAATGAATTGGTCTGGAAATGTATGTTTGCTTGTGGTGGAAGTATACACAATTTGTACTATCTTTTTCTCTTTTATTTCCTTTTGTTGCAGAACAATCATATGAAAGCTAGAATTATTATATGAATATGCTTGTTCTTGAATAAATGCATCCTGGATTAGTCCAGAAAATGGGTTCAACAATCTCACCTTGGCCACACAAGTGAGAACTGAACTAATCCTTCCATGATCAGGTTCACAGTTTGGGATATTATACTTATCATTACTTTATATATTTTATAATATTTTCACGGAATTAAATATCCGTTGATGCATCGATATATTCATGGATATATCCGGCATTCATGGTCTTGGTATAAATATTCGTGAATATATTTATATATTGGAAGATATTTATGAATATTTCGAAAATCCGTAATAAAACTCATGAATTTTGCTGAATATCAAAAAATATATATAGAAATTTGTTGAGAAAATCTATTAAGTGAAGCACAATAAGAGTGATACAGAACTAATATTTGCTTTGCCAATACCCAAAAAAAAAAAAAAGAAAAAGAAAAAGAAATAGAGCCTTTGTAGTAA
>NW_018397283.1:390100-399245 GCF_002168275.2 Theobroma umbraticum
TCTTTCCCTCTCATGCTCACAGCCACATATTTCTGTCACAGTCGTGCTTTTTCACAATCAGGCAATGGAGGAAACAGAAGAGCACCATGCTAACAAGAAATGCACTACCAAAACCAGGACTTTCAAGAGCAGGACCAACCCTCATAAGCACCATTACCAGCACCCATTGTTGCAATACTCAAGTCACTTTGGGTTCTTTAACCAAAACCAGTTCCAAAGTTACTCTTGTTACCCTGCTTTGCTTCCCTTACCTCCTCCAATGCCCTTGCAGCTAGCTTTAACTCCACCTCTCTCTCAAAACCAAACCTTTCAAACAAAAACCCATTTGCAGAAACTATCGTGTAAGGTTAATGATCCTACTCTTGCCACCTCCTCTGTCTCTGATACCCAAGTCCCGGTCGTAACAATTACACAAGGTGACTCTATTATTTCTGTTTGTTCTTTTTGTTGTTTCTTTTTTCATATTTCCTCTGCATGTCTATCATTTTAAGTTCATAGTTGATTTTGTTTTAAAGATTATGAGAGGGTCTTCTTCAACAGGACAGATTAAAAAAAGAATCTTTGTTTCCAATGTCTTTCCTTTTGCCTCTTTCATTTTTAGTTATATGCAAAGATGAAAATTTTATTGCTAGAAATAAAAGCTAATTCTTTTATATGAAACTCTCGAGTTCATTAGTTATTAGCAGCTTCAACTATTCAACCTCTTTTAGTTGATTTTTATCCAAAAGTTACATCCAAGCAGTTGTATTCAAGTTCTAATTTTTCTCTTTCAACAAACCTAAGCAGCTCCAGAGGGGCTTCAAGGGAGAAAAGGTTTACCATTTAAAGGAAGCAATGGAGGAAAGATCATGAGTACTACAAAGCAAGCACTAGTAGCTGCAAGGAGACCAGATTCTGTTGGTGTAGAAGGGCCAGTAATCTCTCTGCTTGCCAACCATTTTCTAGTTAAATTTGATCCCTCTCTAAAAATTTACCATTATAATGTTGAAATATCTCCTAATCCCTCCAAGGAGGTTGCTAGAATGATCAAACAGAAACTGGTAGAAAGCAACTCAGGGTTGCTCTCTGGTGCTCATCCAGCATATGATGGCAGAAAGAATTTTTACAGCCCTGTTGAATTTCAAAATGATAAGCTTGAGTTCTTTATCAGTCTCCCAATACCCACCACCAAGTCAAGTTTGCCTTTTGGGGAATTGAATGGCTTTCAACCGAAGCAGCATCAGCTTAAAGTATTTCGAGTTAATATCAGACATGTTTCCAAGTTTGATGGAAAGGATTTGAGCAGTTACTTGAGCAAGGAAGGTGGTGATTGGATCCCACTCCCTCAAGATTATCTCCATGCCTTGGATGTTGTTCTTAGGGAGAGTCCAATGGAGAAGTGTATATCTGTAGGGAGGTCATTTTATTCAAGTTCAATGGGAGGTACTAAGGAAATTGGAGGAGGAGCTATTGGATGGAGGGGTTTCTTTCAGAGCCTTCGACCAACACAACAAGGACTGGCTCTCAATGTCGATTTCTCCATCACTGCCTTCCACGAGAGTATTGGAGTAATCCCTTACTTGCAGAAGCGGCTCAACTTTCTTCGAGATCTTTCTCAAAGGAAGACAAGGGCTCTGAGTGATGAAGAAAGGAAAGAAGTGGAGAAGGCATTGAGGAATATCAGAGTTTTCGTTTGCCATAGAGAAACAGTTCAAAGATACAGAGTTTATGGCTTAACTGAAGATGCTACAGAAAATCTTTACTTCGCAGACAGGGATGGGAAGAATTTGAGGCTTGTTAATTACTTTAAGGATCACTACAATTACGATATACAGTTCCGGAATTTGCCATGCTTGCAGATCAGTAGGAGCAAACCCTGCTATCTTCCTATGGAGCTTTGTGTGATTTGCGAAGGCCAGAAATTTCTTGGAAAGCTTTCAGATGATCAGACTGCAAGAATTCTTAAAATGGGCTGCCAGAGGCCAAAAGAACGTAAAGCCATAATTGATGGAATCATGAGAGGACCTGTAGGGCCTACAAGGTAATGTTATAGAAGTACTTGGAAAAATTTCATTTAGATGCTCTTGATAATAATTGATTGTTTGTTAGTAAGATCCTTTTCTTTTTTTGTAATTTTCTCATTTTATGCTTGTTGACAGTGGCAACCAGGCAGGAGAATTCAAACTCCATGTTTCCAGAGAAATGACTCGGTTGAATGGGAGAATTCTTCAACCTCCCAAGCTTAAGCTTGGTGATGGTGGACACATAAGAGATATTACTCCTTCCCGCCCCGATAGGCAGTGGAATCTTCTGGAAAGCCATGTCTTTGAGGGAACACGAATAGAAAAGTGGGCACTTATAAGTTTTGGGGGCACACCTGATCAGAAGTCCAACATTCCTAAATTCATAAACCAGCTATCTCAAAGGTGTGAGCAGCTGGGTATCTTTCTTAACAAAAGCACAATTGTTAGTCCCTACTTTGAATCAACACAAGTGCTTAATAATGTGACTCTTTTGGAATCAAAACTTAAGAAAATCCACAGAGATGCATCAAACAATCTCCAGCTGCTCATATGTATCATGGAGAAAAAGCACAAAGGGTATGCAGATTTAAAGCGAATAGCAGAGACAAGTGTTGGAGTTGTGAGCCAGTGCTGCTTGTACCCGAACCTTGGGAAATTAAGTTCACAATTTCTTGCAAATTTAGCCCTAAAGATCAATGCCAAAGTTGGTGGTTGCACGGTTGCTTTGTACAATTCATTACCTTCTCAGATTCCACGTCTTCTCCGGCCTGATGAACCTGTGATCTTTATGGGTGCTGATGTGACTCATCCTCATCCGCTTGATGATTTCAGCCCATCTGTTGCTGCTGTCGTTGGTAGCATGAACTGGCCTGCAGCAAACAAGTATGTATCTAGAATGAGATCTCAAACACATAGACAGGAAATCATTCAGGATCTTGCTGCAATGGTTGGGGAATTATTGGATGACTTCTACCAAGAAGTGAACAAACTGCCCAAGAGAATAATCTTCTTCAGAGATGGCGTAAGTGAAACTCAATTCTATAAGCTGCTTAAAGAGGAATTACAAGCTGTTAGAGAAGCTTGTGCAAAATTCCCAGGTTACAAACCTCCCATTACTTTTGCTGTAGTTCAGAAGAGGCATCATACAAGGTTGTTTCCGTTTGAAATGGATCCTTCTTCCACTCAAAACCAACTTTTCGGTGACAATATTCCCCCAGGGACCGTGGTGGATACTGTGATAACTCATCCAAGGGAATTCGATTTCTATCTTTGTAGTCATTGGGGGGTGAAGGGTACTAGCCGCCCAACCCATTACCATGTCTTGTGGGATGAGAACCAATTCACTTCGGATGAACTGCAGAAGCTGGTTTACAATCTATGCTACACGTTTGTAAGGTGCACCAAGCCAGTTTCTTTGGTGCCGCCTGCTTACTATGCCCACCTGGCTGCATATAGAGGCAGGCTTTACCTCGAGCGATCAGAATCTGTAGCTTTTATGAGAAGTTCTTCCACAATCTCTCGTGCAGCTCCTCCAAAGACAACACCTCTACCGAAACTAAGTGAGAATGTTAAGAAGCTCATGTTTTACTGCTAACCTGTCACTGGCTCTCCTTGCATGCCAAGAATTCTTGAATTATAGGATCTTCATACTGCATAAATGTATTCCTCACAGTCACATATGTAGTGCAGTGCAGTACATGAAAGTCTAAAATCACTTTAGCCAGCCAGTTTCCATGATTACAACTTGTAGGTAGGTAAGGCTCCAAGAATCAAGAATATATTTCATAATGGCCTAATTTGATCCTGCTGCATGTTGTACATCCTCATAGCAACCAAGTGACAAATCTTAAATTTCATTGTAAACATCTTTCATGAAAATTTTGGGTGTTTAAATATAAGTTGATATAGTAAAAATAATTTACTAGCGTGTAGTTTGTACCTTGCAGGAATAATCTGCTGTTGTTAACAAAGATCAAATATAGCCCTTTCATGTTACAGAACCGTAAGAGAAATTCTTTATGCTAAAGTAGAATCACTCCAAAGGCTCTAAGCAGTTGATTTGCAAACAATTGCAGACAGCTCGTGGATTTAGTTGGAAGGATCATCAATGTAAGGAATATTTGGTAGTTCACTTACATACCCTCAAAAATATAACTGAAGAAACTAAAAGCAAGAACAAAAAATGATTATAGCATACAAGTAGCATTCTTTCACTTGTACCAACAGCTTCGTGCCTGTCTTTAGTTTTTACATATTCTCTGACATTACTTCAATTAGATTACAACAACTGCCGTATGAGATTGTAATTTCATAGGATTGGGGTTTGTTTTTTCTTCTTTTCACCTTCACCATTTTCACTAATAATAATAAAGATGAGCCATCCTTTCCAACAACTCATTTTCCATGTTGATTCTCCCCTTTCAACAATCTGAAGCAACCTTTTATGAAATGGTTATCATAAAAGTATAGCCACATGATTGCGGGGTTGTCTGGCAAAAAGCCTATCGGTGCAAGCACAGAGCCTAGCTAAGAGTGGAGAAAAGGCTGATTGATGCTTTCATCCTAGGCAGGTAGAAACAGTTTTAAATTGGAGGACCAGGGTTGTGACCTTCACTCATTTGTTTTACTTTGTTTTGAGGGGTACAGACGGCTGTGACCTTTTGTGAGGAACCGAGGTCTCAGCCACAACCCATCGACCATAACACATTTTTTGTAGTTTTACCGCAGAAATGAATGGTGGTAACAACAGGTGCATTAATTAAAGGGCAGATAGTTATGGAGATGGATCCTAAAGGCAGCATTGGCACTATATATAAAAAAGAATTGGATTATAAAAATAAAGTATCTGGGTATGAAAGCTTGAAATATCTGTCTAGGCAGTGGTCAGTACATGTTCTCCTACTGCTACTACTCTGCTACTATTACTCCTTTACCCATTTCCCAATTCCCATGCATGCATCAGCAGGAATGGGAGGGTTCTACTTCTCCAACACGATTAAAGGGCAAAGAAAAAGCCGGAGGATATTAAAGTTTGGGGGAAATGCTTGCTTTGTGAGGGTCCCAGAAGGTATGGTGGTGATAGTGGTACTACTACTTCCACTACCAACCAAAATATACCACAAAACCCAAAACCAACTCAGCTCAGGACGCAGAGAAAAAAGATAAAGAGGAAACAAACAAAACAAATGCCAAGAAAAGATTGGGATTTCAAGCAAACCCCACTGAAGTCTGACTTTCGACTTCCCCTTTTGTCTCTTCAGCTCAGCTCCCTCTCTCTCTCTCTTTTATCGCTTTTATTTCTTGTTCTTTCTTTTTTCTTTTTACCACCATAATCAATGCCAGTTTCCCACTCGTTTATTTCTCTGCTTTACTTTCCCCTCTGATGTGCTTCAGTGTGGCTTTAAAGTACTGGACTGCACTGCCACCATAAGGGACAGAAAGGACTCTGGTCTCTGAAACCAAACATGGGTTCTCGACAGAAGCAACTATGGGTCCCTTCATTAAAGCCACTAGATGGATGACACGTCTTCCATTATATCTCCATTCATAGGGCTTAGGGTTCCTCAATCTTCTGTCTTAGGCTGTAAACTCTCCCTCTTTTCTCTGTTGAATGAAAGAACGGAAATGGAAGAGTGAAAGAGTGTTCAGCTTACTCTGCTGCCTGACTATTTTCACCACTTGCGTCTTCCATTTGTTAAAGAAAGAAAAAGTTTCAACTACAAAACTAATATGTAGACATATCGCTATCAAGTTATTTATATATAAGCAATATATTTAAAAGTATTTTCTTCATGTTTTGATAATATTTCATTAATAAAATCTAAATATTTTTAATTTAATGGTGCATGTACGTTTTAAACATATTAATAATATTTATAATGAAAAATATTAACAATATGTTATTTTTCAATTATAATTTTTAAATATAAAAAATCAACCGATACTTTTCATAATCGATTAATATTAAAAAAAAAAGGAATCGTATTCAATAGATTTGCACCGATTAATATCGAATTTTTTTTTATTACTACTCTAATTCTACACAATAGTATCAATACTGACCCCTAAAACATCATTTACTAAGTGTAAATCAAAATAATCTTAACCGATTTCTAACACTCGAACACCTTCTCGATAACAAGGTCTAGTGCTGATCCTATACCACCCTGCTACAGTAACCTGCAAGATATGATCTAATGAGTAACAATGGCAGTAGACTAAACATTTTTCCAGTTTTCTTAGAAGGAAAATGAGAAAAATTGAAGGAAAAAGTTGAAATTAGGGCACGAGAATCAAGGCAAAAGCGTATTAGTCCAAGGAGTTAGATAGATCGATGGGGGAGGATGGTGGGTGGAATTGATTCCTTGTGTCGGTGATGGAACCTTATTCTGATACAAAGGGCAGTCGGGTCCCCGTCCGTCCCCCCCTGTTCCTCTGAAACTACAAATACGTGAAGGAGAATCGAGCATCAAACGAAACGCAGAGTACTGGTCCCATCAATCCAAATTTCAAACACTATGAGCGTCAACTGTAATGAATCCGACGGTCGCAATCATCCCTCGACCTAATACAACTGCAGACAGAGAGAGAGACTCTTAAATGGAGTTCCCTGTACTGTCCCGTCTTCCCTGGAGGATTTTACTCAATGAAGAGACTAATGCCAACTTCTCTTTACTTGTCTCTTCATGTTTCACAACAGGAACAGAATCTAACAAAACCTGAAGCAGGGATTGTAAAACTGTTTGAACAATGTTATTTTCTGAATAATGTCGATTTTTATTTTAATCATAGAAAAAAGTTTTGATCTTTTGTTTATAACATTTGTCAACAGGGTGAGCAGTATTCTGATTGGGGAAGAAATCAGCAAACTCAGGCCAATCCAGCTTAGCAATAGCCATGTAAGAGCCATCAGTTTTTCACCTCGAGCCATGGATATCCTATTGCTGGATAGGAGACACAGCCAACACACAATTTTCCATCACACTGAAGCTCTAATTAACAAACTGGGGAATTTCCCCGACCCCACCAGCACGTCCATGTACAATAAAAACAATGATCAAATGCCGCCAATTTCGCCGTTGGCAGCCTTGATGATTCAGGGAGACAAGAAGCAATGGGACGTGAACGGTTTTCGATGGAACCGTAAGTTCAGTACCAGCCAATCTGAGTGACTTTCGAAGTGACATGTTTGAGTGTGATAGATTGGTGCAAAACGGGTAGGACCTGAGGCCCATATTTCTCCTCATTTTGTTCGAAAGGAAAAAGATAAGGACCTAAAGCCCATGTCCTCTGTTTATTTGCAGGAAGTCTGCAGGCAGGCTTGATCCCCCCTCAGCCCCAGCCCAAAAAGGATTCTGCAAGCTTGTTATTGTACGTAGAATTCTTGATCAAAGGTTAGCAGCATTGCAAATAGACTCAAGTAAAAAAGTTCCATTTCATTGTGCAAGAAATAACAGATTCATAGATTCAAGTTTGTAAATGCTAAAAGATGCGCTCTTCTACGGTTTTCTCCGCTGGAATCTGAAGCAACTCCCGAATTCCTTCGCAAACCTGTAGTGAGGGTTTATATGACCCATAGTTAATGCCACTTATGCAATATGAGCACCCACCCACACACATTTTCAAAAAGGAGGAAATGAATGAAAGGGAAAGACATGTACAAACATACCAGCTTAATCTGGGCTTTAATCGATGCTATCAAGCAGGTATACTCCTCTATTTGCCTGCAAAGTGCAGTCGGAAAATACTTTAAAAAGAGAAAGAATGGAGAAGTTATGCAACCAATGGCAATCAAGACGTGGGGTGAAACTCAGCTTATTATGTGAAGGCATTAAATTTTATCATCACATTCTATCGTATAGACCAAAGCCTGTTCCATTTTCTTTCAGTTATAACCTCTACTATGGAACTATGATGATGGTCGATGCTAAACTTTAAAATGGAGAAACAAAACAACAATAACCAGCCAATCTGTTCCTTGACATGCAGGCAAGCTGTTTAAAGAAATAGAAACGTTGTTCTTAACACTCCAGACCAAGAATCAAGCTCCACACACTAGTGCAAATATCCTATATTTAATTTTCTCCATCCTCTTACCCTTGTTTAGACCAACATATATGTTGAAAGAAATAAAGTCTAGATTGGCAAAAACAGCTTCTCGAATCATGCTTGAAACATAGGACATTATGGATAAAGATATAATTTTCATACTACCTTATAGCAGCAGTAGTGGATTCCACAGCATTATTAAACTAAACTAATCATATACCTTGCTTAACATGTCAGGTTTTGCAATAAGCAGACAATAGATAACATCTCTATGAACTGAACAAAAACAAACAGGTTGAAAAGTACTATCGTGCATAAAACTATACGAAAATAAGAGACATACAAACTTCCAAACTAAGCAGCTTGATCCATTTAAGAAAAATCGTATACCTTTCTAACTTTTCCTCCCTCAATGAGATGAACTTTAAGGCTTCGGACCAGGTGAACTCCACATGAAATCCTAGTCCAATATCCACAAATATACGTTGTGTGTCTGGCCTGTAAACATGAAGAGAAAAAGTGTAGAATTAGACCAAACACTGAATGACAAATGAAACAAACGATGACAGGAATCTTAAATCTCAATCCAATTGCAATCATAAAGTTCAACAAAATTCTTAAGTTGAAGCATACATACATGCTCACCACTAAACCAGAATATGTAAAGGGCATATAAAACGGAATGATTCTACTTCATGGTGGCAGTAAGTAGACCCAGACCCAATTATTTAAAATGAAATCATGACAGTGAAATACATACAAAATGCATACATTTTAGGAATAGAACAACGTATATTTGTGGATATAGCTGAGTAAGAGTCCAAAAACAGACAATGAAGACTTACACTTCTGCTTGCATATACACTTCTGACCCAAGATTAACCAACGTTCGAAGACTTGTTACACTGTTTTTCTCTAAATGTTCTATGTTCTTTCGCAAATCTGAGCTACAAGAGAAACGGTCAAGTAAACATATAGAAGAACAAATCTTTCTACGGGAAAAGCATAGCAAACAACAAAAGAGTCTATTGAGGGAAGAAAACTATAGAAAGGAACAATTCTTCAGAACGATCGGGAAGAAATTTCATTAAAAA
>NW_018397283.1:399345-418071 GCF_002168275.2 Theobroma umbraticum
TCATTATGTTAATCATAGTCATCATTGCCATCTGACATACTCAAGATCAATGTATTTATAAGGCTCGATTGGGAACATTATGCAGACCATGATATATTATAAGCCATGGGGAATAGGAAGAAAGAGTGAGAAAGAGAGATAGAGTAGTACTGTTTTACATGCTCAGAAAGAGGCAAAGCCAAATTTAGCCTTCAAATCATCCATTGAGGGTTAACCTACCGACAGTTGACCAACAAAAGGAGTTGGGGCCTTTTCTTTCTTTTGTTCATGTCGTTCTAGCTAAAACAAACAAAAAATATCTGCAATTAATTATCTACTCTACTAGAAGAGTTATCCCCTCTTTAGCTGCTTCGATAGGCAATAAGTTTAGGGTTATCAAGAATGAGGAATCTTCTGTTTCCTCTTCCCTCTTTGTACCCGCTCTGTGTATTCTTCCTTTGGATAATTATTGTAACAGAAATAAACCCACTTTTTTTAGACCCAAAATCTCATTATCTGTCAATACCCAGAAACAGTTGGGAGAGAGTCTAAAAAGGTTAAATGCAAAAGAAAAAGAAGTTGGGGTTTTTCAATTATATATTCATGTTACCAAAGCCAAATCTTACCTGATAGATAAGAACACA
This sequence comes from Theobroma umbraticum, assembly GCF_002168275.2. Taxonomy (NCBI): domain Eukaryota; kingdom Viridiplantae; phylum Streptophyta; class Magnoliopsida; order Malvales; family Malvaceae; genus Theobroma; species Theobroma umbraticum. The sequence continues at coordinate 399,969 of NW_018397283.1, forward strand.
AAAAATGTGTGCTTTGTTTGTCTCTTTTTAAGCTATTCCTTTCCCCACAAAAGAGCTTTCATTCAACCCCACCATCACCCATCACCTCCTGGCTTCTGGCCACGCCTTTTGCCACAATATCTTTTTGTCAACATGATTAACAGTAGTGGGGAATAATACATGCACTTGGGGGGGTGCAGGTGGATTGATTTAACCCTTTTCTTTATGAACTTTTTATAAGGATAAACCCATTGTTGGAATGTGGTGATGGGACAATATGATTAGGGGTGGATCCTTGAACAATACAACATGTTGGGTTCTAGATTTTGGACCACATCATTCCCACTATATACTCCTCCACTGCTTGGCTTGTGAAAGAATGAATCCTTCTTCATCCCTTCAGTGTCATTGGTCAGGTTATAACAGTTCCCAGCCAACAGCGAACAGACATGTGGCACCATTAGTTCATTTCCTTAGTTCTAAACTGCCCAATTCCAAGCAAGTTACTCCAGCTTGTTAAAATTTGGCAATTTGGTTTAATCTTACTACTCACTCGATTCAAAGTGGAAACACCTAAGACTTCAATCAGCAGCAGCAACCCAATCTTTGTTTTGATTTCATTTTCTCATCTCCACTTGCCTTTTTGTGGTGAACAAGAAAGGGCTGCTTTAGTCATGTTTTCTTCGATAAAAAAATTTATTAATATTTTACACTCAAATATTTAATTCATTAGATAATATACCCCTTTCTCCCAATTCATCGGTATTTCATCATACTAATATTATTTTTCTTCTTCTTTCCCTATCATTTTTGATTGGTTTTGTGGGTTGGGTGGGGAGGAGACTGTGGTGGTGAATTGATTTGTTTAGATCTAACGTTCGCAAGGGGCGGGCTTTGACATAATTCAAAGGAAAACCCAAAAGAGAAATAGGCCAAAGTCTTTGGTAAAATGGTGACAAAAGGTCATATCATTAGTGGCTTTAGGTGCTCATATGGCATAAGATCAAGTAATCAAAAGGCAAGCCAAAAGGCTGAGAAGCCAAAGGGAATCAATACGTACATAGGGGAAGAGTTGGCACCAGACCGCTGTAAAGGTCATGCAAAGGCCGAAGGGATTAAGTCAACATATATATATCCAACATCTAAATTGAGGGTCCTCTCCCTTTTCTTTTTCCCTATAAAATCCAAGACAGATAAACTGCTTTAATCATGGCATTCGAACGATTTATATTTAGAATATTACTAATGGGATATTATCGATACTCGAATTCAAAATCTTTTTAATATTGAGATGAACAGATTAATCGAATGAATCAATTTCTTATTAATAAAATCATCTCATCTTTCACTATATGACCTAATGCATCGGGATTATCTTTTATAACATGGACGTTTTGGATGGATCCAACCTGAACAACCCTTTGCCCTCGTTCTTCAATACTCCTCTCGTACCACCCAAAAAAAATGAAGGTCCTTTTTGTACTTCTTCATAGCCTGGAAGAGGATATTGTTGCCCTGCTGTTGGCTTTCTATCTAGTTTGTGATTAAACTTACGGTGGGAGGGAGTGAAAAGCAAACTATGATCTTCACTTAAACCAAAGATAATTCAAAAGCTTATTAATTGGCAATGGATAAACTATTTAAGAAGGTCCTGCAGGGTGGAAATGTGTAGTATAGGGAATCTCTCCCTGTTCCAGGATTTCGTGCCTGCTTCATTAATTTAAGCATTATAAGTATTAACAAATCCTAGATGACTAGACAGTATTCTTATTGTTTAAGTTAAATAAACTTTCTTCACGACGAGAAATTTGTAATCACAAACTCCAACTCGTTTTTTTTCAGAATTTAAGCAGTTAATTTTTAATTATGAAAAGGGGATTAAAATGTTAAATTATCATAGCGAATGTGTTTATATTTTTCCATTTACAGAAAAAAATAAATTAATAGTTTTTGTTTGTTTTTTTTAAATTAGAAAAAAGAGATTTAAATCTTATTTTGTAAATAAAAAAATTATACATCAATAACTAAGTTAAATAATCAAGTACAATAGTTCCTGTTTGATTGATTTTGGGTCCATGAAGTTCCATGCAAAAGGGAAATTACCATGAACATTGAAGAGAAAGTGAAATATATATATATATATATATATATATATGTCTTTGCATAATTAAGAGGGTGAATTGGAGGATTTGTATTTTCTGTTCTTGGGAAATGGAAACAGAAACAAAAAGCCCTTCTGCCACCTTCAATTAATGATGATAGCTTCAATACATCAAAAGAGAAATAAAAGACCATCCAGAATTGAAAAATATTTCCTTCACTAGGTATGTTTTCCCTTCAATTAGAGTCTTGTGGAATTTTTTATGAAAGATATTATAATCGAAATAAATTCGGATTCAAGTGATTTTTTTTTATGAGTGAAAAGAGTCGATAAAATGAAAACGTAACAACACAATAAAAAAAAAAGATAATATCATGAATTTTACGATAAAAAAAACATCATTTGTTTAAGATCTAAACTTAAATTGCTTGGTATATTTACGAATTCTGAATATATATATATATATATAAATCAATTACGGTAGCATCATGGTAAACTTTAGAGAAAATGAAGCTGAAATGGTGGAGAGAATAAAGCTCAAACACCTCAACTAGCTTTTATAATTCAAATCTGAGATAATAAACAACAAGTATATATTAATTAAAGTGCAATTAATAAAGTGATTAAACAACGTGTTTAAACAGTAACAAATGGGTGAAATGGGGAACATGATTTGGTGAAAGGTGGGGAAAAGAAACATCTTTTTGACGAAGATTTGCACTGAAACGAGAAAAAATCATGTATCATTATGTTATAGATTTTGGGTTTGTTTTTTCCTTTTTAAATCTTTCTTAGATCATAATGGAAAATCGAAAAGATTTAGAAAATTGAGAGAATCTTGACCATATAGGGGGAGATCGTATCTTGACTGTTTTATAAATAACTAAAAGAGGGTTATGTCTTAATGATGATTTTGGACCAAAATTACAAGACATAATGATTAATTTATTCATCTTCCCAATATTGGTTTTGTCACTAAGACTCGTGAATGTTGTCATGTTTTAAGACACCGAATATTTATGTTTGATTTGATTTTATTACTATACTTTTATATTAAAATAAAAAATAATAAAAATTAAAATGAGTTATTAATTAATTATTATTCTCGTAATTTAAAGTCATATATAATTCATGAGGCTTGCTTCTAGGTTGGAAAAATCATGAACAATTTTTTTGGTTAAATGACTAGTATTCACTTTAGTTAAACTCAAGTGGTTGGCTATAAAGTGCTATATACAGTATTCTAATTAAAAGTTTGTTAGTAATTAAATTGATAGGGCATTGGTATAGTTATCAAAAAATATTTCTGAATTATTCCAAAAAACAAAATCTGAAAGACTTTGTAAGTATAAGAACTACCCAAAGATTAATCTCTAAAATATTATCCGCACTTTAATTTTTTATTTATTCATTAGTGCATTTTTTTTTTTAAAAAAAATAGAGTTCGAATCTTTTTTCTTCAATTCAAAAATAAAACAAAAAATCTCCTGATTCATGAAATTCTACATTATTCAAATCAAGAGTGATTATACACCTCTAATCCAATTTTGATGGAAGCTTACATTTTTCTCATTGGTTTGTTCATGCAAATCTTGTTCGTTAACCTGAAATGGGGTCTGCTAGATGTAAGTAAATGCTGTTTGTTTATGTTGTTTTGAGGTTGTCTATCTCTGGTCAAAACTAACTCATGAAGCAGATGGGAGGGAGATCAAGGGAGCTCCAGATTTCACCTGCTCCGTTGCTCAAAGAAGAGTAAGCTGATGAGGAACCTGTTTCTATTGATGTTTCTGGGATGATCCCAACTTGTTCATGTTCTTCCTTTATCTCAGGTTTCTTGTCGGTGTTGAAGTTGTTTCTAAGGTTAGATTGATGTTCGGGCTTGTCATTTCCTGCACATTCATGGTGCCTCAGCCTTAAACATTCAGGTATCCCATGGAAGGCGTAAAGAGATGCTGAGAACTTGCGTTCATACTTCATTCTCTTCATGGTCTCACTAAGCATGGATGGATCATCTCCGTCATTCTCCTGCTGCTCCATTGGCACCTCCACCATTTCTTCTGCGATCTCAAATGGAGAACAGTAACAGGATAATCCTACAGCATCCACAAACTGGAAATCTAATGGCCCCTCCATATCAATCTCTTCTTCTTCCTTCGACCCTTCCCTCTTTTCCTCTCTCCCTCCATCAATGTAACTGTTACCCAAATGAATTGCTTTGAGATCATGATCACCATTTTCTGTGTTAGCAAAATTTGACCCGAAAGTCATCATCTCCAACATGCAATCACTGGCAGTTGTAGAACTAGATGTAGTTGTTGTAGAAGTAGAAGAAGAAGAAGTTGTATTCAGCCTACAATCTTCAGGCACATTGAAGAAATCATCAATGCACATATCCTCTCCTTCAGCTGGTTCATACCCTGGTACGTTAACAGGCGAATTGGAAGCCATGGAAGAAGCAGCACTGTTGTTTCTTGCTTTGAGCCTAAGCAATAGAAGGTTGACAATTTTCGTAGGAAGAACCGGTTTCGAAGATGGGGAAAAAGGCCAGAAGTTTGTTCGAGTGTTGGCTCCACGAAGCAAGCAAGCTGCCTCATCGTAAGCCCTCGCAGCTTCCTCAGCAGTATCGTAAGTTCCCAGCCATACTCTAATCTTCTGTATCGTATCTTTTATCTCAGCCACCCATCTCCCTGATGGCCTTTGCCTGACCCCAACGAATCTTTTCCTTGCTCGCCGAGCCCCATTGAATGCTGCCACTGCTGCAGCACTATCCATCACCATTTGCTCCCATTTCACCTCTTCATCGACACTGTTTCCCTTCCCTTCACTCGCTAATTTTCTCTTCCCCATCATCGACTCTTGTCTCAAGGTCATCAATTCTCTTGCTCGTCTCTTTGCTTGTTTCTGCTGGTGTCAATACTACTTATAAAGGCAGAGAGGAAGCTGTCCAATGGAAAGATTGTGATCAGGGTTTCTTTTTGTAGCTATGTCTTTGTTCTATGCTTGGTTCGGCTTTCCTACTTGAATTATGCAATACCTTTCACTATCATGGCAGGGGTTGTGGTGGGGGAGAATACAAAGAAGAGAGAGCTATGGAAGTGAAAATTTGTACTCTGAATTAGTCAGAGAAAGGGGTTAAATTTCAGTTCTTTGATATTGTACTGATCCCCTTATCCTTTTGCTCTTCCCGTACTTCAAATTATTCACTTTCAATCTTTACTGTTCTTGGCAGCTAGCTTGGAAGCTTCGCTCTAAGGAGATGGCACATTCCAATATTCTCTTATCCTGAAACATAGAAATCTCTTTACACTTTAGCATACACTTAGATTTTTTTGGCCTGCCGACATCACCAACTACTCGAAATGACTTTCTGATTCTAACGTCCTAAGATTTTATTAATGCCCTTTCCTTCTGTTTTTGGTATTATTCTTCATCTTGACAACTAACAACACCCCCTTCCCCTCCCTCCCTCTCTTCCTTGTTCTCCTTTTTTTTTTCAACCTAGATTTGTAAGCTAATATGATAAATCCCAATATCTAATTAAACCAATCTTATTAACCCAGATATATTGTAAGATTATCTAAATATGACTAAAAAAAGAATTAAAAAGAATGGTAAAATGAGTATAGATAATTGTTACATCTGTCGTTTTAAATATTAAAATTTGTAAATTGAGTAATCACTTGTTAGAAAAAGAGTTTATATTTAATACACCAATAGTGTATTTATACAATAATTAAAAAAAATTAAAAGAAGTGAGCACAAATACCTCTTGAGTTTAAATGGAATTAGCTTAGAATTATTGTGCTTTGCAAGTCAAGACAAGTTTCAAATGCTGTAAATTATAGGGAGAAAGTATGGAAAAACAATAATTAGTTGGAAATGACGAAAGCTAAAATGACTTAAAAGGTTGGGGTTGGGAGTATAGGCACAGAAACACTGGAGAGAATGAACCAAAGGCGTTAAGGCAAATTTCCAAAACAGGAGACGAAAGAAGCCACCCCTCGATTCTTTGAAAATAATATTCCTGGGTTGCTGTTTTTTATGTTGTTCTTTTACGTCTTCGAAATTACCACCCATACACACGATACCAAATCCAGTTAAATGTTGGCATAAATTTCGCTTTGTTGCAATAAATTTATAAACAATATGGCAGATGGGACAATCAGGAAGGAGAAAGGAAGAAAAAATTACAGCAGTTTCATAAAGGTGAATGAAGATGAAAAGAAGAGCTTTTTACCTTTCAATGACTGTATGGATTAAGGTTAAATGAAGAATGAACTCTTGACTTTGTCTCTGGCATTTTCACTAGAAAATTTTCACAAAACAAATAACTAATAATAAATTATGCAGAAAGCTAGAAAGAAAGGAGAGTTCAGGTTTGACTTTCTGTAATGCCAGACACCCCAGATATTCCTAACTCACACCCTAAATAGATCCCAAGATGTTTTTACCTTATTATAAGAACAAATCTATTCATTCTCTATGATAGTATCATAAGTCGAATAAAGTTAAACTAAACCTGAGGGACTATAGTATGTGTAGAAACGAATGAGTTGCTAGTTTGAGATTTTCCCTTAGATACCATGCTATAATCTCATCTACCATGTAATTCAACCATTTTGGAGATACCAGGTAATCGCAACTGTGCCGCGAGGATGACTTCCTATTTGTCTTAACTTTGTGATGATACGATGGTGATATGAGATGCCTGAACAGCAGTGAATTCAAGTATAACATGATGGTAAAAGTTTTCGCCTGTGCAGGAGATGGACCTTCAGCTATTGGCAGCATGATTTTGCTTTCCATCTTGATCTGAAAGTAATGAACTACGTACGATGAGGATCCAGACAATGAGTAGACTTCATCTAAACATCCAAAAATATGCTAACAACCTGGAATACAGTAAGCTTCCGTAAAAATTCAAGGCAATGTTTAATGGCATTGGTGGACAAAGTTTAAGGAAAGCCAGATAACCATGTATATCCATCAGGACACAAACAGACATAAATCCCAAGCACATTAAGTACACCTTTTTCTCAGATACAACGTGATTGCGGATGCCAAAGAATCAAAGTCTATGAAATGAAATTTGATCATATTGTTACTAGTTAGGTTGACAAACAACAAAAACAATCATACCTTAATGTCAAACTTCGGCAGCCAATATAAGAGGGCGATTAAGACTGTCAACATTTGGAGAAAACTGAATTGGCAACATGGCTGGATCCTGATAGGCAGTCACTAAGTTATCATAGAATTCTTCCATTGTAGGATCATTTCCATCTTCCCTGTCTCTCTTTATCAAAACCTGCAAGATGTAAAATCCAAGTTAACATCAAGATAGAGGATTTAACCGAAACAGCCAAAAGAATTCTGTGTGCATGTGTCGGAGAGTGAGGGAGAGCAGCAATAGCGACAACATAACTCATTCAGTTTACAATATTTTTGGCATGCGAAGATACATACCTCAGCAGGGTAAGCAATGAAATTTGGCAAGAAACGTTTCCGGCAGTACTCATTGAAGAGAAGGGTGAGGACAGGAAGAGGAAAAACTAAAGTTGATGCTAAAGAGAGCTTCTTCAGCGTAAAGATTCCCACTGCAATAGCTTGCATAAGTACAAGAGAAAATATCATCGAATTGTGCACAATAGGCCAAAATTTCCCAGCAGTCTCATACTTAGGTGCATATACATTTAGAAACTGCAAAATAAATTTGCCAAACATAAATGCAAGTTAGTACAAATTAATTCCAGAATATACCTATCTGCACAAATTGTGAATAAAAATGTCAAAAATCAAAATATGCTGGTCCATATATTTGCATGAGAAATAATATCTAGGGCATAAAATAGAAATAGAAACATTAACTTAAGTGCTTATTGGAGGCTTCATAAACTATAATTTTCGATCAGTGACTCAAATTTCATAACTTAATCTTTCAAAGTTGCAGTCACGTGCAATCTCAAGAATCAGCTCATAAGTGAATGTTGAATATTCCATAATCTCCTTGAAAATGCAGGTACATTTGTAGCATACTTGTATATCAACATAATTATAAGAAATGTATTGTTTTCCAAAGGTTTGACTACAAAGCAATCTTCTAATTAACTAGTCATATCACACCATATACATGCCAGCTATATTTACAGCACATTGTAACCCACCAACCAATTCAAAAAATTAGCCTAAATTGTAGTGACATACAAAAAAGTAGTGCCTTTTGATTTATGGTAATTTGACCAGATGCACATGTTCATTATTGATTGCTCATCTTACTTGGTAACTGAAGTTTGATATAAGTCAAAAGCCTAACTTGAAATGATGTACTTGAAGATCACAATTACAAACAGCAGGAAAATTACATATAGGAAAAAATGGGAGTCAGAAAGCTAACTAACCTGGTTGCGATAGATTACATAAGCAAGACAGAGGTACACCAAGAGGAAGGGCAAAATTAATGGTGCAAGGAAGAAATATGTAATTCCAAGAAGTCCAAAAAAAAGAATTCTTGGAAGGTCTCTGTGGTAAGGAATAGCTGGAACTTCAAATTCTTCATCTGAGCAACAACTGAAAGGTCTTCTTATAAGACTGCAAATAAAAGGAATTATGCGAAAAAGTTCTGATGAGGTACTCGTCCATCCAGATGTTACGACGTAAGCAATGAAAAAAGATGCCTACAGAAAAAATTAGCATTGTCATTAGCATGGAATGGTTTATATCTTCTAATCTAGTCCAACCAAATTTGAAATTTCTTGTAGCAACCTTGTCTATATGTTGAATAGTGAACAGCATTCTCAGAAATTTAACATGGTATCATGGCAACTGGCCAAATCAACATATATAATAAGCTGAATGAGTGTGCATGCACACAGAGGGAGAAATTTTAACAGTTCTGCTTTTAAGACAAGTCATCCTTTTAAGGGAACATATTCCTTGAGGTTTTGTTTCATTCTTCAGCCTTTCTTAGTTAAGGAAATATTAATAATTTGTAAAAACTATAATCTAACAAAATAGACATTATAATATGATTTTATCCTTTTCAATAACTTCCCACGTATTGATAGCATTTTTGTTGAATGTTCTAATTTTTTTTTCTCGTTAAAGTAACACATATTAGCAATGAGTTGTAAGATTATATTCCAGTACCAGTTTACTTGCATCGAATTCCTAAGTTTAATGACTCAATTTTTCATCTAGAACATTGTCCCTAAAATTAGATTCAATACTATAAAATTATAATGTAATCTTGATCAGCATATACACAAGCAAGAAGAAAGTTTATCTGCCAATTAAGTTGGAGAAATTATTGAGACATTCTCCTGCATTAGTTATGCCTCTACGAACCGCTAAAGAAAGAACCCCATCCCATTTTCGCCCTATTAAATGGGACAAAACTTGTCAAAGAAGTTCTCCGCCAAAAAATATACTCACCTGTGCAGGAACAGCAACAGCAAGCCTTGCAGGAATATTCTTTGGTTCAAGGATGATAGAAACCTGATATAAAACTGATCCAGAAAATACAGTTGCAAAAAATATGTTCCATATTGTGAACCAGAGCACTTTGTTACATGCACTTTTCTCAATATCACTGTGACATATGTATCCTTGAATGGTGGAAAGAAATTCCATTATTGGTGGCACAATCTTAAGAAACAACTGAAGTATAAGGCTGGGAAGATACCCTGTAATTACCTGACTGATGAAAGTTCTGCAAACAGGATAGAGAACAATTAAATTTTGCACTACCAAGAGATAGAATAAAGATGGATAAATAACATGAAAATGCTCAAATGTCGACATTTACTGTGTGTTTGAGAATATAATTAAAGATTGTATACATCAAAAGAATCTAAACAATATCATCGGAATTTATTCTGCAGTCTTCTGATTAATCAGCATAAATGAAATTGTGAAAGTATAAATTATAACATGAAATAGAAAGTTTTACCATTTACACTCCCTTGAAGGATAAACTAGAAACAGCAAAAAGAAGTAGGGTGTTTAAATGACATGAGACAAAGACATAATCTTAATCTAGTCGTCATTACTGCATTCATATATTCATGAATTATTCAACAAAGAAATGAAACATTGAGGGAAGTGTGATAATGCACACATAAGAATGAAGCAAATTGAATCAAGGTTGATTACTTATATTAAGAAAGGTGGTCTAACAGATGAACTGCAGAACAGAATTATAACCGAATATCAGCGGTTTCTCAGTACCAAAGCCACAAAGCTGAAACCAGACTTGCAAAAACCAAGTAATTTCTATATTTCCAGTTTCAATTTGACAACATCAATCTTGCTTCTTTTCTTTTTTTTTTTCTCTGAATGCAACATAAGGCACCAGGACATTGACTCTTTATGAATGCCAAGATTTATATGTTTGACGGACTTAATTATTTATCTTCAAATTGCTGTAATCTGCTTCTGCCTAATATTATCAATAGAAACAACAGAAATGCCACGTCAAGAAATGCCCAACTTCACTATTCTGATTCTCAACGGTTTTTGTTCTTTAAGAAAAATGTAATTCAGCAGAATATAGAAACAGTTTGCTGGGAAATTTTTACAAGGAGAAAGCTTGGGCAGCAATACAAACATACTGCAGTAAAACAATAACAACAGGAATGATAGTCAAATGAAATGAGCTGAAGATCTTAAACTACCACTTACATGGTCAGAATGCTTTTCAAGAATGGAAACCAAATTTCCAACTGATTAAGGTTAGTAAGACCTTGCACAACCAGAACAGGAATAAGGAATAGAATTGTCAGGAAAATACATGCAACAATAACAACAATCTTAGAAAGCCATCTTTTCATGAATGATGATGAAAAGAAAGGCCAGTAGACATCATGTGGCTCAGGAGCTTGTTCTGTAACCCACTGTGTTGGATTAGTTGATTGTTGCATGTGGAAAGCAACTGCAGCACCATAACGAGTCTTGAAAGAGACAAACGCTGCTCCAACTTCCTTATACATTGAATATGAAATGCATCAATAGGACGCTCCATGCACCACAAAAAATTTAAAACCAACTTAATTGCAAAGTGAAGACTTAATTTTTCGGTGTATATCATTGATTTACATGAGGTTATAAACACTCTATAACTACCTTTTAGGTTCTTTGGCACAATTAGTCAAAAAATAAGCAGCATTTGCTCATTTAAAAGATTTAATGTTGGCCGAATTTTTCATTTCAGAATTCAACTTATTATTTCGTTGAAATTATGATGTATCTTTTCGATTTTATCCATTTGAGGAAAATTATTGATAAAAGTTAGTAAATTACCATTAATAGAATTAAGGGATTCAAATTTATATCTGTTAAAGATTATTTGACATAGCAATCATAAGTCCTATTAACTGTATTTGCTAACTTTGGTCATCAATTTTCCTTGAACAGAAAAAATCCAAAAGATTGCATCCTGACTTGAACAAAATAATAGGTTAAATCTTGAAGTGAAAAATTTGACAAAGGTTAGATCCTAAAATGCATATTAAGCCAAAAATGAATTGCCACAAGAAGGAAGTAGAACGTGAACCAGCATAAATATACACAAGCTCAGTACAGTTGCAAGAAAGATAAGTGGATTCAAGATAGAATGCATTCAAAGTCATTCCCTGGTGATTCATTAATTTGTTATACTATGCTTTGCACCTTTAATCAATTAATGAAAGGAAGCTAGCAAAAGTCAACAAGTAGGAATTCAACATTTCTAATAAAATATCAACCTTAGAGGTTTGTTCAACCCTTGAATAACAAGAATTCTAGCAGTTAGGAGTCATATCTCTTGTCAGATTTGCTATCATCAGCACTGCTTATAAAAAACCTTTAGAAATTTAAGACTTCAGATCGTAAGGAACTTCAAGTTTAAAACCCACTGCCATGTTTTCTGCTCCCCCCCATCCCCGGTCCCCCTTGCTTTTTTTCTCTTTTATCACTTTTCTTTGTGCATTATGAAACCATTTTTGATTGATTTCCCAATAATATGTGCATTAATAAATCCATTTAGTGAGAATGATATCAGGAACAATAAAACCATCATAGGAACATCCTTTTTCTTTTCCAGTTTTGTCATAATTTATTGGGACAAATAATAAAAGAAAATCTCACTTCTGTGAAGAAAATCCTCTTGAAGAATTCTTGGTGATGACTCAGTGATCTAACTTCCACCAATTTTCTGTATTTCCTCTCTTTGGCTTCTACAATTACCAAAGGGTCCCTTAACTAGTATCACCTCAGTCGCATCTTATACAATGTTTAGATTCACAATTTTCTTTTCATAATTTCTTATGCAGAAAGCCAATTGTTGCTACTAGAACCAGAAATTAAAAAACCAACTACGGTGCCTTTTATAATGCATAACAGTTTTTTATAGGAGTCCATTAAATTGTTTGCATTACCTGTTCTTTTTATTTCAATAAGAAATCATGATTAATAATTCACAAACCCAGATATATGTGAGGCCTACACAAATATACAGATATTAAGACCTTTGTGAAGCATAATTCAGATGGTTAAACGATATCCTGACAAAAGGTGGAAAAATATAGCAAAAACCAATGCCAAAAGAAAGTAAGAGAGCAGGCACATGCACATACTTCTGCTGCCAATGAAACTTCAGATCGCTCTAATCTCAGATTCTCCTCTATGTCTTCTAATTTCTTTCCATAATGATCCACCAGATCAACCTTGTGTCCAAACAACCCAATATGCCTATACTTCTGCTGATTTGGATCTGATTGTAAGTGGGTAAGCCTTTTATACAATTTTTTTGCATCTTTCTGAAAGGGGATTAAAAAAAAGTAATGAAATAATTGTTAGAAACATGGAGGATGTGAAACCAGACTCAATCAAAAAAGAAGAAGACAGGATGCATCCAGCACAACTAGCATATTATTTAACCATACACAGGCAACAGAACCACAGGCTTAAGATGAAAATATTTCTCAATTATGTTCATTTATCTCAAAGAAGAAAAAATCCTAAGAACTATTAAAGAGGAAATAGAAGTAGAGGCTTAAGGAAATGAAAAACATAAAAAAATCACTTACAATGAGACTTTGAAGTTTACTTGTTCGATGAACAACCATATGTGACAGGTATGTGAAAGGATGATACTCCAAAAAAAATCTTTCAACACTCTCACTAACACTGCTCCCAGCAGAAACAGGTATACTGCGTACTAAGATGGTGAATTGATGAGGCTGAGGTTTGGTTGAGTGAAAATAAGCAATCCTTTTAGCAGTTATATATTTATATTCCTGCAGAAAATTCACCACTCAGTACCCGGTCCAATAAAATTGCTTAAATAGCTCCAACATCCTTTATACATAGAGGACAATCATGATCAGTAATACCAAAATTAGTTCTAGAAATTAGCATCCGTGTGACATTAAGGACAGATAATACATCGACCTTAACATAAGACTCGAAATTTTAGAAAATAGACAAAGGGCTTCAAGACAGTTGAATTCTGTTAACTGATTTTCTTTGGTGAAGAAGTTGACTTACATAATAGAGTAGATAGCAAACAAATGCAGTGACAAGATACACAGCAGAAAAGTGAGCCCATAACCTGCCCAAGAAGCCAAAACTAGTAAGTTTTGCTTTGCACTTGCCTAGGCCTAAGCATATGATAAAACTAAAAACTTTCAGGTTCTGAGAGACAATTACCATTTCTTTAAGAATCAAGAAGTCATAAACACATGATCTTTGTTATGATGTAATAAAAGAATATTTCTTGAGGAAGGTAAAATGTTAATTTTTGAAGGCATCCATCCATTTCGCCAAGTCAAGTAGATATGTAGAATCAAAGTTCAACTTATGTGAAAATTATTTTTAAACTATAACTTACCTTTTTGAGCCACTTTCTAGATTGGAAATGGTAAACAAATCCAAAGAATTATTTGTCAAATCAGCAAAATCAATATTGTTTAGCTGATCTCCTGTGCAATTAACTGGGAGAAGAACAAATATCCCAATAACCCCAGCGAACAAAAATACTCTTAAACTGCAGTATTAAGAGAAAATAACAAACACAGGATTGAGTCAGAAAAGCACTTGATAAAGCCTAAATAAAATCTTCAATATCATGTATCAAGAAAAACTAAAGATAAGATCAAGTAATGCATGCATACAGTGGAAAAGAAAATAACTATAAGAAGACTGAAGTTTGGAAGTTTAACTTCCAAAATGAAAAAAAAAAAGGATTTCTACCAGTTCAGGCTTCCACGTATGCATATAATCACATTTTTTGTCAACAACTAAAAAAAGCATTTTTTTCAGAAAGGTAATGCTGCAGGAAGTTATTATCCTCAGCTAACCAATGGCATATTTTAGTCAAACATTAACTATATATTCTCATAGCAGTTGTCTAGATGCCTATGCACCAAAATAGGCAACTGGACAATACTCAGGCCAAGGGAATCATGTATGGTAGCACTGGTTAGAGAAAGTCTCTCCTTAAGACTAGTCAAACTAATATATAATGGTTGATGAGACTTCTCTTAGGAATTACAAAAACTAAGAATTTATTAAATACATGAAGAAGCAGGAGCATGGACAGGATGCCTTTGTCCTTCGCTTCACTATCCTCTTGTTCAAAGCCTTCCATTTGATTTGAAACTATCTATTCACACACTATGTCCAATGAAAAAGTTAACATTCCTGACATTACTAAAGTAAATTAAGATCACATCTATTATTTTGACGAGCTCCCTCTCTATACAATTCATCCTATTGGCATTTTTTTAATCATTAAAATGTAAGAAAAAGTATCATGCTGTATATTTTCTGTGATTCAGGCAATCTTTTCTTCCTATATATTCTTCAATCTCTCTCTCTCTCTCTCTCTCTCTCTCTCTCTCTCTCTGTGTTTCTCTAACAGCCAGGCACAAATAAATAAAATCAAGGACACAATCAAAAAAATAGATACAACCAAATGTATAACCAAAAATCCATCCATCGACTTAGCTAACTCATTAGATTTTCTTCTTGACACCAACAAAAACTTCCTTATGGAAGAAACCACTCACCTAAAGGTTATAACACGCATAAAGACGAGAGCATCTAAGCCAGATGTTGACAAGAGGTCGTCTTCAGAAAGCTTCCATGCCCTTTTCACCCAACCAGGAGATGGTATTAGTCTTTCTAGGTTGAAACCAGTTCTCCGCTTAGAATTCCCGTCAGCAAGCAAGCGTGGTATATAAACTTCATAATTACTTGGCTGTTTCCTCAATATCGAATACAATATGAAGAACAATACGCAGAGGCCGGAATTTATTCCCACAGATGTGAGTAAAGCAGACACAAGCATTTCTTCAAAGCAATATCAAACCCTTCAAAGAGATGGCTTATAAATCGATAACTGCACCAAGCACAAGGAAATTACTTTTAGTTAATGGAATAAAACATTTCAATAAGAAAAAAGCAAGTTTCACAACAAGCTGTTCTCCATAAGCTAAAATGATAAGCCATTGCAAGATTTCACTGAGTCCATGCAGAAACCCTAGAAAAGGAAGAAGGATACAGCATTTCAATAGCTCGGAAGCGATTTTAATGCTTACAAAATAATAGCACACTATGTTTTTAACTAAGGATAATATCATATTGTCAATTGAAGTATCAACACCGCTTTATTATCCAAAATATCTCATAAATCTTGAGTCCAAAAGCTAATTAATAATTTCCTTGTCAAACAATACTCGTTTACACAATTATCAGACAGCGATGCCTAATTTTCTACACTTCATTTCTCGCTCCTGGATCTACTTCTTCCAATAAAAATGCAGCCAATCAATATCTTCATCCAGAAACAAACAATCAAAGCACCATGAAACAGCAAGAAACAAGCAAACCAAACGCGACGAAACACATGCGTTAAACAAAAATTAGAAAATGGAGCAATTCTTAAACTCAACTTCTACAAATCACAAACAATCGAATCAAAAAAGAAGAAGAACAGTGTACGCTACCTTCACTATTGCTCACTTGACTGTCGCAGCAGCTAAAGCTAAGAAGACAATCAAATTTCAAAAATGTTCAAACTCAGCAACAATGACTACGGGAAAAGCAAAACCAATCAAATAAACAAAAAAAAATGGAGAGATTTATCGAACTTTTTTTTTCTTTGGTACTGTTTGGACTGTTTGGAGAGAGATTTTAAAGCAAATCGTACTGCAGCTAATGGAGGGGAAGAGGGGAGCTTGCTTGTTGCAGTGGCTTGTTCCGTCTTTAATTACCAAAAATGCCCTTCTATTTCCTCTCGCTTGGACTAAATTAAGCAACTGCTCCATTTCCCTGTTAGTAGCAGTTTTTCTTTTCTTTTCTGTTTTTTTCTCTTTTTTATTGATTTTGAAATAAATAAATAAATAAATAAGGGTTGCTGTATAGTTGAAGTCAACGGTAAGAAGGTAAGGGTTGCAGCAGCTACCAGTCAACCTACCCGCCGAGAGCTTTGCAAGATCCCAAATTTGATTCTTCCCCCAGATTTAAATGCTTAAATTAAAATAATAATAACCATAATTATTGTGTCAACTTATCTATAAACTCATTCTTCTTTTTCAAGTATGTGTTTGATAGGAGAAATAATTGTTTGTTTTGAGAAAGACTCTTTCTGGTTTCCAATTCATTTTTTATGTTTTTTGTGCTATCGATTGATCTTATACATATTATATATTTTTTTATATAATATTTAAAAAATAAAAAATTAAATAAATTAATTTTTTAATTATATTTAATCAAATTTTTGTATTTTATTTTAAATTAAATAATTTTTTATTATTTTATTTTGATCCAAATAAATTTATATAATTAATGGTTGAATTAATCAAAATGATACTTGTTATTTTATACCATGTAATATGTTCACATGTTACAAGATGATTAAATAATATATTAACATATAATAATTGATTATACTGTAACATATTAATATAACATAATAACGTAAATGAAGTTTGCTCAATTGCTTATTGCTGTCTATTTTAAGCATTTAAACACTTATATAGTTAATAAATCAGCTTAACTACAAAATTGGTTAGCTCACAAGGTACAAGTCTTATTCTTGCACAAAAACTATATTTTTAAAGGGTTTTTTTAAGAAAAGATTTTTTATAAAGATTTTGATTGATTTTCGATTTCTATTTTTTTTATTAAATTTTTTCAACAAATTATTTTATTGTCTTTGTAAGTAATAAATGTTAAGATGTGTCCACAATAAATTATTTTAAGATTTAATTGTATAAATATACACAAAAAAATTTCATTTTTCTAAATATTTTTATCAAATTTTATTTTAATTTCAAAATATTTAAATAATTAAAAACATAATTTTATAATTAAAAAATTATAAATTGATATTTCTAATCATTCGATACTTAAAATACTTTTTACATAAAAAAATACTTTGGAGATTGTTTTAAAAAGTACAATTGAAGTATTTTTTTGACACGAGCAATGGGAATTGTACCCTTTATATTTAGCATTTAGAGTAGCATTGTGCAAAATTTGGTAGATTGATAAGGCACCTTAAATGCCATTTATGGCACGTTAATGCCGATGAAAATGAGCCAAGGAATAAAATTGTACCATTGCCCACATTGCAACCAAACAAATTCAACAGGAGGTGAGGTAGATGGTGATGGCTGGACATAGGAGCAATTGGCCCACAATATCCTCCAAGCCTGAGCAACGAATGACCCAAAACGAAGCTCCCTTTTGTACACGGATTGAGGTGGACTCGAGATGGAGAATGCTACAATCCAATCAATTCCTACGTTTTCAAGCCCCCCTTCCTTCAGGATATTTCGGTGTTCTTACCCCAGAGTCCTCGCCTATCTCCTTAGAGCGGATATTTTAAACAGGGTCCGGAGAGGTATCATGGATGGAGCCGAGGCAGCAGAAGGGTTCAGCGAGTGGGAGCAAATCGAGTCGCCAACATATTCAACTCCTCATCCGACTGACATGGTTGCTGTCAAGGACAATGATCTCCGACATCTACATGAGTTGTCT
>NW_018397283.1:418081-428527 GCF_002168275.2 Theobroma umbraticum
CGAGCCATCACGAAGGGTTAGTTATAACATCAGAAGCAGAAAATGATGAAGAAGGGGAAGAAGTTCATGTTCGAGATGAAGAGGTGAATTCAGCGGTTCTGGAATCTTGGTCGTCGACTGGGGATGAAGCAAACTCACGGCCTTTGAGGAAAGCAAATGGGATTGGTGAAATCCTGACTTCTGGGATTGTGAAAGTTGCTGCTAGAGTTCGATGCTTCGTGGCCTTTGGATGGGGGGCTTGGTCCGTCGGAGCGGTCGGTGGAGTTGTGGCGGCGGTGTTGATGTCGTTGGTGTATGCCAAGGTTAGGAGGTGGCGTACCAGAGTCAAGGGAGAGAAGAAGGATCAATTGGAGTTCTTAATTCAAGAGAAAGAACAGGTTTTTGCCATGAAACTTCCTACTCGGAAACTCTGAATGATCATACTCTGTTTTCCTGATGCTACAGTTTTCTCATTTCCCTTAATGTCTGTTACTTCAAATCAAAATCTATAAAGACGCTAGATTATTGGTAGAATTGCTATAATTTTCTCCCCAGAACTTTCTTTTCAGCAAGTAGCTAAGCAGATAAAAGTTTCCAGGAAAATCCTGGACGCAGAGACAGTTACAATCTGCTTCCCTGATTAATTTATCGAATCGAACTGAACCCATATTCTGGAATGCTTCTCTTCTCACTGCTCAACCATGAACACTGTTCAAAAATGAACAGAAAAACTTGTTTGTATGTTCTGTTTCCTCCATTGCTAGTCAGAATTTGCAACTCATTCCACAAACTTTCAATTTCATGCTGCAGAAGATCAACCAGCTGTTGGTTCAAATTGCTCACATGAACGAGCTATTATCAGCACGACGCAGGGTTGCGGTGATTCGAGTCAGCTGACTGACCCATTTTCCTTGCCCATTGATCAACATGGAATGAATTTGATTCAGGATTTCTCTGTAATTTGAGTCTGCTTATGAATTTTACAATTTTATTCTGTGTAAGCAAGAGAAAACCAGATATTTGTACAAGTAGATGAGTATTACTATTACCACCTTTTTTCTTCTTTTTATCCCTTTATCCTCTATCGATTCGATATGAGATTTTGTTACATTATATCTTACTCGAATTCATAACCACCCCACTGAAAGTTGAATCACCTTCTTCGCTCCACTCAATAGAAAGTTTAGTGCAACATCGAAGTCAAGTTTGAATTGACTTTAAAATCATTTTGTCTCAGTGTCATTACTTTTTTAAAAAAAAAATTAAATTATTAATATATAAAATATTAAATTTATAAGCTTAAGACTTATTATTACTTATTTGAAATGAGATTTCGTAATTTGCCCAAATATGAGAGATATTGCAGGATTTTTAAGTGCAATTAGAGATGTACAAACGGTTAGTTCAATGAAATTAGTTTTAGAAATTTCGAACTAAAAAAATTGAATTCCTCCTCTAAAAAAAATCAAAACCAAATCGACAAAGTTTGGTAACTAAAAAATGAAACATCAAACTATTTTGGTTAGTTTACCTCGGTTATTGAAAATCAAACTCATGAAACTAAAAGAAAAAAATGTAAGGATGTAGCATTATTTTATAAGATCCTATGTTGAGATTTTATTTTTTTTAATTGAATAATAAAGAATGAATAATTTTGTTTTGTTTTTTAAATTCAAAGCTCACTTACCTTTTTAAGTACTACTCATTTCGGTTGGTTCGATTACTTTGATTTAAAATATTTAAAATAAAAAATTAAAGCAATTAAATATTCTAATCAAACTTAATTAATTAAATAAGTGAATAACGAACTAACCGGATTGAAAAAATCAAACTCACTTCAATTTGATTTGGTTTTTCAATTCGGTTTAAATTTGCATGCTTCTAAATGTAACAATTGCAATAAACATATAATATCCATTTTAATATATATAAATATATATATATAATTTTTGGGGTACGGTTTTCATTATATTCTATTCCAATTGGATGTAAATCTTATATTTGGTAGTTGGTTTTATTTTTTTTATTTGTTACTTTAGTTATTTGAATTAATATTAAAATTTTAATTAAAAAATAATGCCCAACTATCCTATATGTATTCAGGCAAAAAAACTATCTTATATCCAATAAATATTAATATATTTCAATGCAATTTTATGGTTAATTTGAAAAATTATGTGAGTCGAAAATTTTCAATGATAAAATATTAAATATCTTAATTAATTAAAAACTATGTAATGTATTCAATAATTTTTATTTAATTACATTAATTTTCTATATATTTTAATTATTTATTTTTCTTTTTTTATGAATGTAAAATATTTAGAAAAATACTTAATTTTTTTTTCAATTTATCGGACTTTTTAAAATTGGATGTGCGAAAGGCTCAAGGCCCAAAACGACTTCAAAGCCCAAAAGCCAATAAAGCAACTCGTAAACTTTTAAATCGACAGGAATTTCTTGTTACCTAAGTCGGACCAAAAGGAAAGGTGAACTAAGAAATCAGGGCATACGGGCAAAAGCAAGAAAGGGAGCGTGGGACTGTGGGATAGATCAATTCGTCCATTTTCTTGCTCTGGTTTCAGGTGCGAGTTTTCAACATGTCTAGTTTACCTTTTACTTCAAGATTCGTAGGAATTTGATTTTTGGTAGCTCATTTTTTATTTTTTTCTTTTTTTTCCCGTTAAATTTCCATCAGATTCAAGATATTTCTGTTAGTTTTTCTTTTAACTACAGGAGTTTTTGTTTGCGAATCTTTTTTACTTCAAATCTTGTTTTCAGTTTGTTCTATGATTATTCTTTGAAATTTTCCTGCTTATTTTCCTCTTTGTTAACTCATTTCTCTGTGGTCAAGGCGGTGGTGTCGGCGCCTTTGCCATCGGCGGTGTTATCCCTTTTTCTTCCTACTTTTGTCCTGGTTTCTGGTGTCAAATCAATGTCAAATTAAATAAATATTATGTTAGTTGTATTTTTTGTTTACTTTTCTGGCCAATATTAAACTATGTTAGATTCATAGGAGGCCCGTTGATGTCTGACACAGACATAAGACAGCTTCATAGGTTTCTGCTGGTTAGCTTCTAAGGTTCTAAGTGGGTACTAATTTCTCCTTTGAACCATGTCATATCGTGGGTTGGGTTTCATTGCACTGATAGTAGACTAGTGTTAGGAATTCTGAAGGTAAAGAAATGGAGTAAAAGGGTGGGGAAATTGAGGACATTAGAAGTGAGCAGAAGAAACAATGGGTTGTTTAGGAATGGAAAGGACAAGAAAATGAGTGGAATAGAGGGCTTGTTTGCTATTCTCATTATTATATCCTGAATGAAGATTGTTGGTAAAGTTAAATTTTGAGTGGTAGAAAAGGGCGCAAAAGGTGTAATTCTTCACTGTTTACTCTTATATCCTCTTGATTTGAGAGGAATTAAGAAGTGAAGTTTCAAGGCGATCCAGAGGGGTTTGTATTTTGTTTGACCTCCAAAATTTAGGGGAAAATCCCCTCCAAAATAGGGCAGATCAGTTGAGTTAAACTTTTAACTACAATCACTTTCTAATACACTATTAGGTGGCTTAGCTCTTCGCTTCCTTCTTTAGCAAGAAATAGAACATTGGATAGCTAAATAATTGGAACTTCAAATGTTGTTGATGCTCACACTTCTCAAATGTAATTATGACACTTGCAATTTGTCAACATTTGATTGGGAATTGTAAGGGTTTAAGTATTCTATTGTGGCCGCTCATTAGTGGTTGGTTTTAATCTCACATGGCTATTTCTTCTGTGAGGAATTACACTCCATACTATTTGAGGCCTATTGAAGTATAACTTGAAGTGGGTAAGTGGAGATCATGTAAAAGAACCCTGAGACACTTTATTCTTGTTCTTTTGCAATATATTGATACCCATAGCAAATGACATGCTTTGTAGTTGCAAATATGTATTGTATATTGTCCAAAGAGTTGCTAATTCCATCACTATTTTATAGTATATCTGTGAACGGCACATGGGAAGACAGACAATGATTTCTAAGACTGTTGAAACATGTCCAAAGGGGAATGAATAATAAAATGTTTTGTCTTCTAAATTTTGAATGAATGGTTGTAAGGCCTGTGAAGGTTGGAGTTGGCTCTTTAATAATAGTTCTGGTTTGTAAAAATAGTTATTTGGTTGAGGATGTTTGTCATTTTCTGGAGTGATGAAATAATGTAATTAGTTGCTATTAAGTTCCCATTGACTGTTTCATTTGGTGAGTTAGTTCAGTATTTTACTAACTAAAAGGGCTGCAGTCCATGTTGTCAAGTTAGCTTGTAACTTCTAGGGGTACTTTACTTTTGTATCCCTTAACTTTTAGCCAGATAAAAGTATGATTAATTAATTTAATTATGGAATTTAATTCTTGATGCAAGTTTATCTATCTCAAATTGAATTGTTCATTTTGCAGGATTTGGAATTTCTAAGCATTGACAATGTCTTCATCGTATCTCCCAGCAACCACTGATTCAATTGCTCAGGCCCTAGAAGCCAAGACTCCGTCTGAAGCCATCTCGATCCTTTACCAAGTACTAGAAAATCCTTCATCTGCTCCTGATGCTCTGCGGATTAAAGAACAGGCCATAACAAATCTCTCAGATCTTCTTAGACAAGAGAACAGGGCAGAGGAGCTCCGAAGCCTTCTGACCCAATTGAGGCCCTTTTTTGCATTAATTCCAAAGGCAAAAACTGCTAAGATTGTCCGTGGTATAATTGATGATATAGCTAAAATACCAGGAACATCAGATCTCCAGATTTCTCTTTGCAAAGAAGTGGTGCAGTGGACTCGTGCTGAGAAGCGAACTTTCTTACGGCAACGAGTTGAAGCAAAGCTTGCAGCTCTTTTGATGGAGAACAAGGAGTACTCAGAAGCACTGAATCTCCTTTCTGGCCTAATCAAGGAGGTCAGAAGGTTGGATGACAAGCTACTGCTTGTGGACATAGACTTGTTGGAGAGTAAGCTTCATTTCTCTCTCCGAAACCTGCCTAAAGCCAAGGCATCCCTAACAGCTGCAAGAACAGCAGCAAATGCAATTTACGTGCCACCAGCTCAGCAGGGTAATATAGATTTGCAGAGTGGAATCCTCCATGCAGAGGAGAAGGATTACAAAACTGCTTATAGCTATTTCTTTGAAGCATTTGAAGCTTTCAATGCTCTTGAAGATCCGCGTGCAGTATTTAGCCTCAAGTATATGTTGTTGTGCAAAATAATGGTGAGCCAGGCTGATGATGTTGCTGGTATAATATCATCCAAGGCAGGGCTACAATATGTGGGGCCTGAACTTGATGCCATGAAAGCTGTTGCTGATGCCCATGCAAAACGTTCCCTGAAGCTTTTTGAGGTTGCTCTTCGTGATTTCAAGGCCCAACTAGAGGAAGATCCTATTGTTCACAGGCACCTTTCTTCCCTGTACGACACTCTATTGGAGCAGAACCTCTGCAGATTGATTGAGCCTTTCTCAAGGGTTGAGATCGCACATATTGCTGAACTGATTGAATTGCCCGTAGATCATGTGGAGAAGAAACTTTCTCAGATGATTCTGGATAAGAAGTTTGCAGGAACTCTGGATCAGGGTGCTGGATGCCTCGTCATATTTGACGATCCCAAGACCGACGCCATCTACCCTGCAACATTGGAAACCATCTCCAACATTGGCAAGGTTGTAGATAGCCTCTATGTGAGGTCCGCTAAGATAATGGCATAGGGTTCTAGATTTAGCAATGGATATCACGCTGCTACTCCCTTCTAGCCAGTGGACAAATTAGTGTTCACTCACTCGAGTGCAAGCTAGATACTACATGTTTTAAGTTTTTCAGTTTAATGGTGCTGCGGCGGAACGTTTGATTTAAATATGTGGAGTTGATTCAGACAATCTTTGCCATTCACCTTGCCTGATATTCTGCTAAAAATTTATGTCAGATTCCCCTTTCTTTAATGTAGCTTGTGTACTCCATTGTTTGGAGACGTTGGTTTTACTGTATTTCCAACAATCTGCTACTGATGATCTTATTTCTATTTCGAGAGCAGTCCTGCAGTGAATTGGCATTTCACCTGAAGCAAATACAGGAGTTGCTGGATGTCATTTACAACCAGAAGTCCTTATTTGCTTTGGTTGAGCACCCGGCCAGATGAGGTAAAGGGTGAGGAAAATCAGTGTGTCTAGTTATAGTTGCTGTTTATGTTTACTCACTCTACGCTTTTCTTTTCTCACGTGAATGCATATGCCTCAGTTATGGTTGTAGACATGCAAAAAAGGCCTTATCCCACTTGAAAAGTTGAAGGCCCATTTCTTTGGCAAATTGAAAAGTCTCCCATCTCCCCTGGAAATAGAGTCAATTCTGGCTTAAACACAGCTGCTTTTTTTTCTCAAAAAAAATGGAACACAATTTAATAAATTTATTAAAAAATAAAAGGATAACAATAACAAAAATTTATTATTTTATTTATACTCAATTGAGTTTTTATTTTTTTATTTTATTCAATTAAATTCTTATTTCATGACTTAATTAGAGATAAAAATTTGTTAAATTACATATATATATATACACCTTTTTTTTATAAAAATTACATTTATATAAATAATGATAGATATAATTGAGAATAAAATTTGTTACGAATTAAAAAATTAATTGGATAAATAAAACAAGTGAAGCTTAATTGATTAAAAATTAAAGAAAAAACATTTAATTAGATAAGATAAACTTCAGGAGTTTTTTTTGTTATTTAAGCGCCACCTTTTCTTCGCGTCCCAATAAATATTTTTTTTAAAAAAATAATAAAAAAAGAAAAAAAAGTAAAAGCGAAATTTAAAGGGGCTTTTATGGAAATTAAAATTCTCAGTTTCATTTTCAGTCTGTGTCAGGACTCCGGTTTGCTTTCCTCGTTCCCCATCCTCTCTTTTTTTCTCTCTCACAGAGGAAGGAAAAAAAAAATAAATAAAGAAAGAAAAAGAAAAAGAACAAGAAAAATCCATTCATTGTTGGATCTCGCTGTTTCGATCCGCAAAGGTAAGTTGTTTTTTTCCCTTGATCTCATCTCAATTTCATCTTCTACGATTTAATGCCCTTAATTTTTTGCCTTTTTCTTAAAAATTTTTTTTTCCTTTCTTTTTGGTTGTAATTTTATACGCATTGAGCAGCAGTTTGAAGTTGAAGAAAGGAAATGAAACGAAAATGGAAAATAACACGATTTCGAAGTTTTATTTTCTGTTTTGAAAGTTGACCTGAAACTATGAGTAATATGTATTTCGAATTTCAAGTTGGTTTTTTTTTTCTTTTATTTTATCATGTTTTATTAATGCCGAACTGGTGGATTAGATCTGTGTTAGTGTCTCAGTTGATTAAGTTTTGATCTGGAGTTTTTTTTATCTTTGCATTTATTTCATTTATGCTAGATTTCTTAACTATGTTATATAGGCAGATGGTTTTAAATAATTTTCTTTCACTCGTTATATTTAAAATTAGGCTCTGTTTGGTTGGTTGTTTTTTGTTTCCTGCCACTTGCTTTCTGTTTTTTAAGAGTAGAAAGCAAATTCATATTCGATTAAGAATGAGCAAATAGTTAAAGTGCAACAAGTTTTCAAACATATTTTGTTATTCACTAATTAAGTTTTTAATTTTAAATTATTTAAAATATTGGTAGTTGCTTTTGTGTCCAAACAACTTTGAAAACATATTTAGCTAAAGCTACCACCAATTAGAGCGTAGTGTTAAACTGAGGAAACTTTGTTACTTGTCTTTGAGATGATGTGTATGTAAGTTTAAGTGAATTCGTTTAGAATTGGATTGAAACTATGTAAAAAAATGACTTGTTTTGTACTTTTAGAATCTTAATTTTGTTTTACTTATATGATAGTTGTTAGTGGTTCCACAGCTTCTGTATAATTGCGTTATGTTATTTAAGTTTAAGACATCTTATAGTGGGTTTAATGCTCAATTTCTTTTGATGATTATGATTGTTTGTTATTTCTAGGGTATTTTTTCTGTATAAAATAAACAATTGAATTTCCTTTTAGGGCTGTCCGTATCTGCTCAAACTGGTATGTGGGCTGTTGAGCTTTATAATTGCTCTTTTAGGGTGCCTTAGATTCTCGCAATAGTTTTGGGATTAAATACCTTAATGAGATTTCAGTGGTGTTTGTGCTTTTCATGGTGGGGAGTGGTAATTAATGTAGTAGCACTGGTGAAAGAGTTGGTTGATGGGAGGAGACAATAAGGTTGAGTGGTAGCTTCTGGTAGTAACATTGCAGGGCTGGGAGGTTGGTGTTTATTGGTATTGGGAGGAAGAAGTGCTGGTGTTGTTCTGTTAGCTTTTCAATTTTTTATGTCTTAGAAGCTTAAGCGTGCTGGTTAGATCACTATATATTGCCAACTTTTAAATCAGAAACCAAAGATACCTTGAAACAGTGTTTATTTTTTTTGTTTTGTTGGAACTGCATATTTGGTAGGCTATACACTTCAATGCAGGCATTCATATGTAATAAGCATATTATATGCATCAATTTAGAGGTTCTGTGCATCAGTAGGAGAAGCTGGCTTTAGCCTATGTTTTATAGTATATATCAAGTATTTTCCCTCTCTTGTTTCTTTTGCTTTTCCGGTGCATTTAGATGTTTTTTTAGTCTGTCTCTTTGCTTGGCAGTACAACCATATATGCTTACGTGTACCTATTATGTTTGCACATGTCACTTTATGCATGTTATCTTGCTTGCTTATGAAGTCTTCTACATATTTGTTGTATCTTCTGAGGCTACTTTTTGGATTCTTTTTTATTTCATTTCTCTTTGTAGTTTTAAGTATAAGTGGATTTTTTCAGTATATGAAAAGGTTAATGACCTTGTTTATAATATAATGGATGTCTTTGTAAATTGTGAAGGGTATGCTCTGGTGGGGTCCCTGTGCTCTCCTTTCTAGCAGTTAGTAAATATAGAAAGGCCTTAGGTTCCAGACAGAATATCACTTAGAAATGGGGCGTCTAAAGCTGCAATCTGGGATCAAGGCAATTGAAGAGGAACCCGAGGACTGTGATACTACATACTCTAGCAAAGCAACTTTAGCATGTATGATTAATTCAGAAGTAGGTGCTGTATTAGCTGTCATGAGGAGAAATGTAAGATGGGGTGGTCGATACATGTCAGGTGATGATCAGCTAGAACACTCTTTAATTCAGTCATTGAAGGCATTACGGAAGGAAATTTTCTTGTGGCAGCATCAGTGGCATACCATCAACCCTGCTGTGTATCTCCAGCCTTTTTTGGATGTGATTCGATCGGATGAAACTGGTGCACCAATCACTGGTGTTGCGCTATCTTCTCTTCACAAAATTTTAACCCTTGATGTGATTGATCAAAATACTGTTAATGTTGAGGATGCTATGCGTTTGGTAGTTGATGCTGTGACTAGCTGTCGATTTGAGGTGACAGATCCTGCATCAGAAGAAGTGGTACTGATGAAGATTCTTCAGGTTCTTCTTGCTTGCATGAAAAGTAAAGCCTCAGTTATGTTGAGTAATCAGCATGTTTGCACAATAGTTAACACTTGCTTTCGTATAGTTCACCAAGCAGAGAAGAAAGGTGAGTTGTTACAGCGGATAGCTCGCCACACGATGCATGAACTTGTGAGGTGTATATTTTCACATCTTTCAAATGTTGACAACACAGAACATGCCTTGGTTAACAGAACTGGCACTGCTAAACAAGAGGTTAGTATTGGTTCCATTGTTCCTCTTCTTTTTCTACTTTTCGTTTGGCTTCAAGCTCTCCTTTTATCTTATTTCCTATTGCCTGCTAGAAGTTGAAGAAAAGAAAAGATGCCAGAAGCCAAATTGATATTTCTTCAACTTTGTTTAAATTTTGTGGTAATGATTTTAATCAGTACTCCATGGCATCTATTCAGGCTCAACTTTTCTAAAACTGTATTAAAAATAAAGCTTACTTTGAATTAACTTTCTCTATTGATGCTTTGGTAGTTAGGCAACAGAAAAACATTTTGTTCATGTCTGTCTATGTGTGTAGGTTGTTGAAGCTTCATAACCTAGATATTAGGTAATGGTTTTGAGAGCTACCATATTGCTCTCTGACCTTAGTCTGTTCTGTGTGGGGGACCTTAGATATGCCTTGCAGTATGTTTGTTTGTTTGTTTTTATGGTAATTACTAGATGTTATTATTATTGAGGTTTGATGAAGGTGAGCTAGAACCCCATTCTTCAGTTTCATATGATGAGGTGAATGGCACCATTGACAAAACTGAGAAGTATAGGGTTCTTCCTTTGCAGCTTGGTGGGATAGATAATGATTATGCATTTGGGGCTAAACAAGTGGAGAATGGAAATGGCACTGAGTATGATGGTCAAGCAACTTCTGGAAGTTTTGCATCCAATGGTTCTGCTGGTCTGGTAGCAACTGCAAGGGAAGAAAGTATGGTAGTAGCTGGTAATGGAAAGGAGA